>NW_017142138.1:162842-200744 GCF_001652005.2 Ceratina calcarata
TTGATTAAATATTCTTTTTCAATGTTGAAGTAAAGTAGTTTATCATTTTTTACAATTTTATATTGAAGATTTTTCATGATTCACTGTAAGAAATATAAATAAATGACTTGTTATTTTTTTTTTATTAATCAAATAATTTTCTCATCAGTTATATTAACATTATTTGATTCCCGCAATTGATGTTCACGTCACAGAAATATTTCGCAGTTACTTCAAAGGTGAAGGTAGATTTCCTTTTTAAGACTATCGTAGAACGTCGCTCAGCCGATTAGCGTGGCGGAAAGCCACCGAAAGAAAGGTAGGAAAAGGGAAGATATAGGGTATGCAAGAATACCTCAGATCGATGCAAAAGAAATGCACACAGACAAGCGGACGGGAATAAAGGGTGAACACTGTGAAACCCGAGACTTTCCGGTATAGCGATCGAACCTTTGGCCTCCATGAATTTTCGTGAAAGCCTTGAATTGCCCCGAGACGCGGATGAAAGGCTACGCCATACTATTCGAATCGTCTCCTCTCTTCTTCTGTTTCCACCCCACTCTTCTATTCGCGCGAGTTCACCCTCTTGCTCGCTTGTCTGACTGCGAAATGCTCGCTAAGGAGAAAAGTGGTAAGTGTTACGAGCGGAGACGGCGAATTTCTGCTCGAGATGTTCCTCGAGAATCCAGTTTCAAGACCAAAAAACTCGCTGGTCCTCCTTTGAAGATCACGGGAAGAAGCTGTGGTTCAAGTAACAAAACCTTTACCGTTAGGAAATTGTGCTCCAAGTTTAGCTGCAATGGTGAAATCTGGGTAGAACAGTAAAACACATTACTGTAATTACCATTATAAAAAGCACTCCATAAGGAAATCTCCTTTAGCAATTTCTCTCCGTAACTGGATAAAAACCGGATACTTCCAAATTACAAAAAAGTAGGCGACTGCATTATTAAAATAGAATGAAGACAGAATCAGTTTACAGCGACATCGTAAGCCTTTATCGTTCCCTGACTTTCATAATAAAAAAAAACGGAAACACTACAGACAACCCAGTTTCCCCTTTTACGGAAATAGTCGAGATATTAGTAGAAGAAACGCGTTCTCGATTCGAGTCGTGGTACAACCTAGATTCGTACAATTTGTTACTCGGTCAATTTAACGTTACGCCCTTACATGCAAAACTCGAAGTTGCAAGAGCTGCCGATGTACTCGCGTTGCTTTCGCATTGTACTCTCTGATTATGCGCTCAACGGTAAGCACTTGCGTTTCGCGTTGAAGTTAAACCGGGATGAGGCGGCTCCTTCGGTGACGCTCCATTGCGATTGTACAACGTCTTCCCGTTTGTTATTTCACGTTCTTCACCGCGAACTGTCTGAAATGTTCGCAGATCCCTTGAATTACTATCTACCGAAGGTTACTTGAGACACACACTGGCTTAAGCAAACTAACCGTCTTGCAAGTCAAAATTTTGTTCGCTATTATCGTTACGGTGGATGTAGGTTCAACGATAATTATACTAAAGAGTGAGCATAGTGTCATGTCAGTTTATACAATGTTATATTATTTAGGAAGTGTACAAGAATCCGGTTCATGTTGTTATAAGAAATCATAAAAGATATCTTTTCGAGAATTGTATAAAAAAAGTGTACATCCTGTTCGACGAATATTATACCTTCTTGGTAATCTCAGTTATATATTTGATCCAAGGGCTTTAATTAAATTTCTTGTATCGTAGTTACCGATAATCTCTATAGCAAGTCGTACGCCAATCACTGTTAACCTCCACAACAGTTAACGCGTAATTAGATCTAAACAGATTAGCTTATCAAATTGGATTAATGGATTAGATTGATTAGATCAACAAATTATAGCATCAGTGAATCTTGTGATATCGTCCTTTATAATCGGTAGGCACGTTATAAGTCATTATTATTAAAGTGATAAAGCATATATTACGTTCCAAACAAATGCACGTGAACATGTTAAATGAAAGATATCTTTTCGAGAATTGTATAAAAAAAGTGTACATCCTGTTCGACGAATATTATACCTTCTTGGTAATCTCAGTTATATATTTGATCCAAGGGCTTTAATTAAATTTCTTGTATCGTAGTTACCGATAATCTCTATAGCAAGTCGTACGCCAATCACTGTTAACCTCCACAACAGTTAACGCGTAATTAGATCTAAACAGATTAGCTTATCAAATTGGATTAATGGATTAGATTGATTAGATCAACAAATTATAGCATCAGTGAATCTTGTGATATCGTCCTTTATAATCGGTAGGCACGTTATAAGTCATTATTATTAAAGTGATAAAGCATATATTACGTTCCAAACAAATGCACGTGAACATGTTAAATGATTGTAATATAAAAAGCCGAAATGATATTTCAAGTTGAAGACCTCTATTTTAAAAGAGAATGTTTTATTAATATTTCTTTGCGTCTTAAGAGACATCAAACGGGCATTGAAGATTATTAAATTAAAATATAGAAATTCCAGACATTTTTATAGGAAATGAAAAAGATTACGTATAGGTCTTTCTGAATAGTAAACTGATTTGAATGTATAATATTGCGAAGTTCTTGAAAAAGACAGCATTCCCGAAGAGAGAAAAATTAATTTGCGAACCGAAATGAAACTGACCCGAGCTAAGCAGTTTGCAAAAATTGTAATTTCCTTTGAGGTGTTTCATTAAAAAAAAATTGCTTCAAAATGAAGTCGACTTCATTTCAATATTTCACTCTAATGTAGCTTCAATCTGTAGCAAATATTGTACAAGATACCGACGTTGACGACCATCCTTTGTTTATCTTTCATCTGTTGAATTTCCGGGTTTCGAAAATCCTTCGTATTTCTCTCTTCAGTCTTTTTTCTACTATCGTTAGTCTTCGCTTTGCTCTTAATCAGTAATTCAAACACGACTGATCTTTTTATACTAGTAACGTTGAATTGCATAAGAAAATACTCTCACGATTAACAGTTTTCATCTAAAACATACGCAATTAAAATTAATGTATTCATATCCTTGCCATAATAATTTATCTACGTCTCTCTTTCTCTTTCTCTCTCTCTCTCTCAATAAGTAATGTATGCATGCTGCAGAAAACATGTTTGCTGGTGCGAGACTAATCGGAATATAAATTTTTGCAAAGATTGTTTACAATAGTTTTAGCAGATGCGCTGCAGCTACCGGTTGCAGCTTTACCCATTCCTTTTTTGTCGGTTGGAAAAACGTTCGTCGCAGATCCTCTGTATTTCTTCCGGCAGTTGCTCGATATTGGACTCTCCGCCTCTGCGAAATATGGGAATCCACTTAAGTAAATTTCCGCATATTTTATGCAAAGTGTTATCGACGTAGTCCCACAATTCAGGGATCTTGCGTTCGAGCTAGCTCTCGCTCGTGATGTGCTCGTTACATCTGCGTGAAGTTTTCCGGTTCCCATCTTTCTCCTTTTTTCTCATTTCCCTTCTGCCATTGTCGTATATAAATTCACACTTGTCCGCATCCTCATAACGTCTCGTTTCGCGTCTGCCTATTTTCATTCAATATTCAATCTCCCGTAATTGTCGATAAAAAATAAATTGCATCGGAAACGCATTCGGAGAAATCGAAGTATTCATATTATAGTATATGATTGTATTACCTGTATTATTATTTTTCCTTGTTTTGGTGTAGTGTTGATGTTATATTTCTGCAAAAATGAGTTAAACTCAATATTGATTTCGTGTACAATTGTATGTTCTACCTAAAGAATGACAATTTCGAAGTCTATTTAAAAATGGTATATAAATGGCATTTAGTATAATACAAATGCCAAAGCTTTTCATAAAATAAACTGGTTAAAATAATGACAAATAATTTGTAAAAAAAAACAACAAATGCAAATATCATAAGCTTTATTAGAATAGAAAGAAAGAATTGTCTTTTGTGTTGTACCTTTAAGAGCACCTAGCCGTAGGTAGATACTATTATACATCTTCCCTGATTTATTTTCCATTTACAATAGTATAACGAAGTACAACTTCTTTACCGATTTTGTCCTGTTTCGCGATGCATATTTGTTTCCGTTATTCGAATATCGTTGTGACTCATTAAGATAAATAACGGGAATGGAAAACTGCAGCTGAAGTGAACAAAGCAATTCCGAGAGAACGTGTCGTTTCCCTGCGATGCGTAGTTGGTGCTCTCCTACCGATTCCCGTTTCCGCGTGAAACGACAAGAAGGGGTTGCATTCGGGGGACGTTCTCTGAACGACGTCTCGCAGTGTGCTCGGCCGTAGAATTGCATTTTGTCGTTTAGCGCAAGCGCTCGTAAAATCGCGCGCTTCTTTACGAGCACGGCATCTGTAACATTTCGTCCGGGTTTCCTTCGCCTTTTTCTTTCTGCGCTTCGCTTTCTTTTATCCACGTCATTTTCGCTTGCCTGTTTTTCCTTCCCATTTATTTCTACAGACACTGAGGACAGTCTATAACGCGGCTGCAATCTTAGGCCGGCACAAGGAAAAACGGGGTTAACGAGATCAACACGACTGCGAGCCGTTATACTGCGCGACGCGAATATTCTGTCCCGGGTTTTACGTTTCGGCGTTGAATGCTAATATCGTTATCCGTTGAAAATTAGCCCCGCTAGCGGCGAACAACCGTGAAGCGTGAGGCTTTTAAATCGCTTTTGATCGAGCTCGCTCGGATAGATTTTCTTTGGGGATGAGCCACGACTCCGGGGGATGAGATTCGTTTGGAAGATCATCTCGTACAGCTTGTGGATCAGCCAGGGTTTGTAGCTTCTTAAGAAAAGATATAGGAGGTCGTACGCCTCTTTTACTTTCTTTCGTGATCTCAATCTCAGAGATGAAATGCGCCTCGTTTGCTTCAAGTATAAATAACGGTTTATAATACAATTAAGGAAATAAGTATTTGTAAAAATAATAGAGTGAAATAAATAATCTAAATACGGTAAAGTAGAACGCTATAAGACTGTCCACACCATGCTATCTTTAAGGGATAATGTTCAAATACTATAAAATCCGGTCAGCATTGCTTTTATTAAAAACTCTTTAACAGCGAATTATCAAGACTTTAATTAATGTCGTAAAGTTCAGTTCATTCGCGCTACCACCATTGTGATAGCAATGATGTTTCCGGTTTATGGTGATTCGAATTTGAAATTATGTTCTGCGTTTCCAAGGGCAGGCTCGCGTGTTCGATAACTCGTACAGATAACGATACCTAGCCGGAGAGAGATTACGAGAAGGAAGCTTAACGGGACATCGGTAGTAAAACGAATTCGATGGTGAAACAAGGAAGTTGGTCTCTCTGTTGGTTTGTTCCGGCACCTCGGAGACCCCGATTTTATTGCGTTCCCGGTGGCGTTACGAGCTATTGTTAGTTTGCAGTCAAGGATTTCACGAACACGATTTATCCGAGCAGTTGAACTTTTATTACAGTGAAAATATCTACTGCGTAACCTGACAGGGAGTATTATTCCCTTTACTGACTTACTTATTTCACAGAAAATGTGGTTACACACGTCATTTAGTAATTGTTACCTTTTAGCTTATGCATAAAATATTGAAATAACAGTTGACTGGGTACAACATTTCTACAATTTATGACTAATCCTTAGTTTCATAAATTCCATCTAAACTTTCATGTACGAGCATTATTTCGATTGCATAATTTAAAATCGAAATATTTATACGAAAATTACAACAACGAAATCTCAGTAGAGTAGACGTTAATATCAATTTACCTTACTCCCGAGATAGCATATTTACAGATGTTATTACGAAGGAAGAGAGACGAGTAAAGTAGCCAGGAGCTGTTATGATTAACATGCGAATAACAATATAAAACTAAACCGTATACAAGAATAATAACATTGAAATTATAGCGATAGCTAATCTAAGAGAAAAGGTATTAGCGATAAATGTTATTCTCTTATTAAAAATTATTTGTTGGGACGTACATATGTACCTATGGCATCAATATCAAATCTATAATACCTATTCGATTTTTGTTTTAAACATTGATGGATAAATGATTCTATCATTTCTACGATTACCACATATTCTATTTATTACATGTCTGAAGCATTATAATATCTGGTTAAAATTGTTATTACGTTTCGATACCTGTCTGACGTATTGGATATTGATATGTACTACTCGAATTCATATGTCATGCATCAGAACAAAATTATTGAATATTGAAATTGTTTCGAACGATATCCGTGACAGACGAAATGTTATAGTAATAATAAATGTATTTACGTATTACGCGATTGCATGTTATTTCATTTATAGAATTTAATGCATTTTTAATGCTTTAATGTTGTATTGTATTTGACACGTGCAAAATCGAGGAACGAAAGGGAAGTACTGGTGTTCTGTATATGTTTCGTAATTGAAATTTTAAAAGAAAACTTTAATAAAACCTCATCGCATCCGCCCTTCCCCTCCCGCCATTAATTCATTGATATTCCTCAGCAACGGAGTTTCGGAATTAATTTTCGGTTGTATGTCTCCTTGCACTACAGGGTATGCAAACACGGTCCGTTACGTAATTTGAGGGCCGTTTAATTCACCGGTTGCTTGTCGTGTTCCTAATACAAAGTAACAGGCCACGTCAGTAGATTCGGTAGGAAGTACGAACCCTTGGCAGAGTCTTCTTGTCGGAGGTCATCTCACCGAGTCCCGCAAAATGGAAAAACTTAGATTACTGCATTTATCTTCTGCTGTTCCCGTTCTTCTGTTTCCCATCCTTCAGGCACTCGCGTTTCGTCTTGGACTCGCATTCACAATCCGCGTCCTCACCGATTTTACGAGTTTCTTCCGGCTCACCTCTTTTGTACTTTTTCTTATTTCGCTCGCGTCAAATATTGTCTCTGATCGTTTTCTCTTTTCCCTCGGTTCAAAGTGCTCTTCTGTTCTACGATCGCTCGTATTTCTTTGCCAAAATTTCCCTTTCGGTTTACGAGAATCCTTTTCTACTTATTATAACTTTTACGGATCGACAGCGTGAGTGGCTATATGCATTTAGTAATAGAAGATCCGTTGATATTATTTTTTTCAAATATCAAAAGTTTGTTTCTTTGTTCTCACCGATCTAAAAAAAGCTTATATAATGCCTCATATCTATATGATTGTACAGCAAGTATGTATACACATCGTCTCTTTTTGCTTTCGATTTTATTTTTCCTAACGTTCACGTATCCGTTCTCTGGCATCCTTCTGTGCTCTTGCCAAATTTCGCCTCTGCATATTTCCTTTTCATTACTCTTGCCGATATGTACATATATATATAGTTTCGCGTATATATGCTAATATTGTCCCTCATTTTCGTGTTTCCTTTCCTCAGCTTTGATCTATGAAAGTTCCTATTACACTCCTGTGTTCACGCGTTGATATACTTATGATATATTCGTATATGTTGTCGAACAGACATAGAAAACATTTTTATATTGACCTGTTTCTTTTAAAATTATATTTCGACTCTTTCCTGATCAGATTGTGATTAAGTAAAATATTATTTGACCATTATATCAGAATGCCATACGCCTTTCATGTGTCTTCTTCCTGTTTTAAAAGTTCCACTTTTCCCTCCTTGCTGTCTTCGTTCTCATACATTTGTTCCGTCTCTTTTCTTTTTATCTCGTAGCCAGCCAGCGAATAAAAGAAAGTTTCGAGGACGCTGAGGAGATTCTTCGATTTAGCCTTCTTTCACGTTCGTCGGGATTTCTCTGGCTCCTTTCGACTATCCCCTTTCGCCGCAGATTTACAACAGCCAAGTACGTACTTCAGTGCCGTAATTCCGAAAAAAAGTTTTCTTCACGCAGTGCCGTTGAGCCGGTTTAGACGCCTGCAAAAAAGACGCCGATATCCCGCCAATGCTCGAGGATATCACACTTTAAATTATTCCCCATCAACGAAGTATCGTCTACTATTTATTAAACGTAGCAACGTGGTCTCGTTTACAGTCATTAATAAGTTACATTCCAAGTTAAAATTCTTTTCAAAATTCAGTTTAAACTTTCGTGGGAAGTTCGGTCGGTGTAAATAATTTTACTCAACTCCAATCCAATGGTCCTGAAATACTTTATCCAGCCGAGTTCCGTATTTAACTTTCGAAATTTAATTAAACTGAAATGGCTGACTCGTTGAGAAAAAAAGCTGAAGTAATAATGACACTGAAAAAGGCAAGAATAGAGCGTCGGTTGATTTAATTTCAACCTTTGCATAATTAAAATGGCAGACATAATATTTGAACATAGCGAATTTTCATAAGGAACGTGAATAGAAGACATTGCAAATCGAAAATGTGGAATTAATATTAACATGATTGGAGTACCAGAGTTTTCAACGTTTTAATTGTGAACAACGTGATTTTATTAAATAACTCGAAGTACAATTATGTTGTATAAACTGTAATTAGAAATAAATAAGACTTCAATGATCCGTTCAAACTCTTAGAATTTCTGGCCCGTAATCGCAAACGTAGCAATTCGGTGCGAATATCTTTCGATTAGGTGAATTAGCAGAATCGAGAATGAGGCGCACTCTGATTTGAACGAATTGAGGACGGTGGGAAACGTGTCTTATCTGATTACGAGGGCGTCGTGTTTCGAGGCAATCGAACTCCTTAACTAGCTGTCTCTGTGATACAATCTCCGACCCAAATTGTGAAATTCGTACGCGGATGAAGCGAGAATCTCTGTTGGAAAGCGTAAATGTTCTTTTCTAAAAAAATGTTCTTCTTCTGCCTTTCGAGTGGTTTTCGCGAATCGTAATTTTGATATCTCTAAATGCATGTAATCTATACTCATTTACGGCGATGTAACATGTTTGCCACTGCGCGGTTAAATCTGGTCACGAAAATCATTTTCATCAAATTATCGGTTTTGGAATATCATTCCAAACAATTTCATCCACAGAAATCTGAATAACTCCAGATACGGCATTGCGTTCACCGGGTTTGCCGGATCATCCGCTACCGCCTGTCATTGTTGTCGCTCCTTGAATAGTTTCTCCAGAGAAGAATGTTTCCCTTTGAAAGAAATATTGGAAGCATTCTTTGGAAGTCTGAATGATTTAAGTTTTCTGTAGCCTTATATTGAGGTAACATTAAAGTTCGCAACAGATTGCATCGATAAATAATGGAAAAATTCGCGCGAGCCTCTTAAGATCAATAAATGAAAACGTAGCTGACCATTTTTAAATATATTCCATCGAGTAGAAGAGTCGATTCGGTTAGGATAACGGTGATGCGTGATCAAATTTTTCCCAGCGTCGTTTCTAGGCAAATCGGGCACTTCGGTGAACCCGAACGAGCTTATGGACGATTCTGTTCGCGTTCAAGAATCCGAGAATTTATTGACGGGAAACAAGAAGAAAGAGAGAAGAAGTGTCCTTCTTTAAAAGAACGTTCCGGATATAATCCGAGGGCCATTACGATTCTTAAATCGCAACTCGGCGTCGCGAATACGCCGCGGAAGATGTTATACGTCGGCCTTTAACGGTGCAATTTACCAGAATGTTACGCGAATCCTAAGGAAAAGAGATCGGAGATAGGAAAACCGACGGCGAAGAAACGAGAAATCGTGTTCCACATTTTCCAATCGAACTCGATAGAAGGAAGTTGGTCCCATTTGGAATAACGATGAGACGCGCTGCTTGGTAAACCTCGAACAAAATCACTGGAAACCGAGCCTGTTGTATGCGTGTAAATATTGTCCATCTTCATGTTTGAAGAGCAACTATTACTGTTTTTTATCTATTTAACACAAAAAGTTGCTTTGACAATTAAAATTTAGGACAATTATACGGCACAAAGTAAAAATCGTAATAACTTTAATTTTCAATTAGAATATGTTTAATGATTTTAATTATATTATTAATGTATTATACATTAAAGTTTCTAGCCAGTTGTTATCGCAAATTTATTTCGTAATTTCGATGGAGTGTTGTAATGCATCATCGTTAAAAAATGCACTGGTCTAAAAGTAGGGTAAAGTCGGCAGATACTTTTTAGCTTATTATTTCCGTAAGGTAGCTTGCGTCCTTTAAATGAAAAATAAGTTGACATGCTAAGTATTTACTAAAGTCGATTCGGCTAGATAACAATCTTCCCGTTCTAGTTAACTTATCTTACGAAGCTCACTTTGTTCGAAGTTTTAACCGATACCTTTTGCGCTGTCACGCATCAGTGCAGCTAGTTAACTATCGTTAGTGTTGAAAATTCTAAGACAAAATGACAGTTCTAGGACGTTATAATTAATTAAGTTACAAATTTCGTAAACGAATTTAGTAAACGATTATGATTGATAATAGAGTCTTATCAGACATTTAAAGTTATTTATAATATACTAGAAATAGTTTTCCGTACTAACAAACTTGTACTTTTAGAAGTTTATTAATTGTGTGATAATTACACTCAGCTCGGAATTAAATCAGACGCAAAGGTATTGATCATTTTCATTATTCGCAGTGCGAGGGTTTCGAGATTCATTTCGTAAACCACTTAAGAAGGGATCGTCGTCTCCTAGTCTATAATCTAGAGTTTGCTTCGGAATTAATCGATATAAGAACGGACAAGTAGTATCACTCGATGCATTCAACGAGAAACCACAGACCAGACGCTTTCTGGGGAGAAAGGGTTGAAGCACGGGGTAATGAAAACAGATTTTCGCTCTACTCTACTATATCAAATCGAAAGATCGTTTCTGCTCAACGACTCGCTCGAGTGGTTTGCACGGGGAAGAAAACAGTCTCGAATTGTCGGAGAAGAGATACTCGAATCAAACCGCGTTGCTAAAAATTCTGATTAAAATTTCCGCAACGATTGTCGAGCACGAATACAAAATAATGTAGCATATAATTTTCTAAATGGAATAAGCGTTGCGAGAGAGAAATGGTATCGGTTTCTGTATCAAGGTGCGCGTAACGAGTTGTAATTCAGGTCATTGAATTCATAATATAATTATTAATTAAAAAACAAAAAGCAGGCTTCAGGTCCATGAAATAACTGTAACGATTAATCACCCTAATCTCAATCTCTAAAATGATCGTGTAACTGCAAAAAGAGAGTTATTGAAACGAAATAATGCGCTTATAAGGTCAGGAGGTAATGAAAAAATATAATGAATGTTAGGAAATAATGGATATACAAAAAGAAATATCAAAACAGACAAATTAACCAAGTTTCTTATCATTCTTCTTCAGAATAAAATTAAATGTAACATAAAATAAAAAGCTCTTGTCTCTACATAATAACCGAGTAAAAAGTAGAACGCTCATAATGGTAGGCACGTACTTTTCATTTTTTATAAATATGCTCCCAATCAATGTGAGTCGCGCGATATTAATTAAATGAACGGAAGATTATCGGGGTCACTGCGCTCACGTATAATTAGCTGAACGTCGTTCTTGATAAAAGTCCGCGTTCATCTCAAATCCGAGTACGCGAAGATGCTTGATTCAAGGTAAATTCTGTGACACGATTCGTGCTTTGTTCCAGCGATGCATCTGACTGGCAGCCACTCATCCGTACTACCTCGCAGGATGTCTTGGACAAGTCTGAAGCGATGTTGGAGGACGAGTTCTGCGACTAATGCCGGTGAGTCCTGTTTGTTTCCGCAACATTGTTCCGTAACGATTATTGCGGCTGTGAGATGTTCGAAACGAGACCTGAACGTCTTCCAAGTGACAGGCAGCATCTCGTAATCAATAAAAGCAAATACAAGAAATATTCTTCAAATAACAGATCAAATATACGCATTGTTTTATTACTAATCACTATTTCTAAATATTATTTTCTATATCGAATATCAATGTCCAATTCATGTTATAAGTGTAAGACTAATTGAACAATTTTATACCCTTGAAATGTCTATTCGCTTTCGATATCCGTAATTACGGAATGCTATGTGATGTCTTATATGATTAAAATAAAAGTCTATTGGAAATTTTTGAACGTTCAATCATTACCGCTGATACTCTGGAATAAAATTATTGCACGTATACAATGAGCATGAATGCTCGACGAGATCAGGGAATTACAGTTACGTCAAAATTAACAACCCTGCTAGATTCAACGGTACAAATTACATACGTTTATAGCGCGTATTTGCTTAACCCCCATTGCTACGTGTAACCCATCACGTGCGTGATGCCATAGCTAATGGACCGTTTAATCATACGTACGTATATAAATGCGGACGCGGTTAAAATATTATAATTAGTTGTTCAGTTCATTGGGCGTACGTATTCTGAGCTTAATGTAATCAATATTTCAAAACTATCGAAATTGTGATTTATGCTAGCTTGGAAACGATTCACTCTTCTTTTAAATTTCGTTTGCGTACCACTTATAATCTGAAGTACCTTCTGATACATTTATTTAACTGTAAATATTTAAGTTTCTCCATCCTTTCAGTCCATATCATTCTTCACAGTTGAATAATTTTTAACACTATGTTTGAAAAAAAGGACGATAAGTGCAGAGTATAAAATAATGAAATGTAGAATTTAAAATAGTATTTATTCAGTTTCACATAAAAGGACAAAACCTTGTGTCTTTTTAGAGGTGCACAATGTAATGGGGGATAGAAACGTAGATTTCTTGCCCTCTCGGTGGAAACCGGAAAAACAGAGACACTAGTAAATCCCTATTAATGTGAACGACGTCCATTTCTTTGTGCTAATCCCGCGTTTCCCGTCTTGAGATTGAATCGGCTCACAGCGTGATTATTTTTCCTTTAAGACTTAAAGACGCGGGTAAATCGTTCCGGTTCCGGGATTTTAATTCTTGTACAACTTCACACACCGACTAATATAATTATCAACGTAAAAGATTCGGTAATTTAAACATAGCCATTGTTTGAACGAAATGGGATTCGAGTTTATGCAGGATTTTTAATGATATTAAAAGATCAAGATATAATATATTGTAGATTTGGTAACGTGTTTAGAAATTTCTGTGCTACATTTTCTTTGAGTCGCTATTACAATGACTTTGAACACAAAAAATATGTCAAAAAGATATAATTACATTAGGAGCTGTTATCGTTTCGATGAGAGCGCTACTAAAATATTATGCTAATTAATTTAGTAAACTGTACATAGTTTCTAAAACGCAAATTAGTCAAAGAGAACTGCGTTCTGTTTTCTATTAAACCCCGAGTACCGTAAGCTCGGCAGAGCTACAAATTCAGTTGACAGAGTTCTGTCGAGCGGGCGTTACTTCTTCTTCGGAAAACACAGACGTGAGGCCACTGCGAAATGATCTACTTACGTACTTAGATAAGCTTCGCAGTGCAGTTCGCTCCGATTTCTTTTCACGAATGTTATCTCAGGACAGCAGGTAACGAGATACAGAATTACGTGGCTACCGGGATGTTATGGGATTAGGCCGGGCTTGTCTGGGAAGCTTGTGATCGTGTAACGCGATCCCGGCAACACGGCTGTGTTATCGTCGAGCCTACCACTGCATCCGACGAGTGTATCGACACTGTTCATTAAAGTCTCAGATTAGTTGAGTCAGTAAATGTCTAATTAGGAAACGCCGGATAAAGGATTCCATCGTGTAGTTATTTAATCATTAAATTTTATCTTACGTTTTACAATCTTTTTTGTGAGACACATTAAATAATTTTCACATCTTCATTAAAAATTGCAGTTGATTTTCTAATTTTGTGCTGTATTTAATCCTGGCTCTTGATTTGATATTCTAAAGAGGGTTTCACGTTCTCACGGGAAGATTTCACACTTTGGATTCCGTGTCTAAATATCAATTCCCTCGCACATTATTCCGTTTCCGTAATCCGGCGCGCATTAAGATTCGAAATTAAACGCGCAACGTCCCCTTTATTGTCCTCGAACGAGCACGTGTTACGAGCTTCGTTCGAGGTGCAGGATTACAGCCGAAGGTTAACTATATTACACGTCTGCATTAATTGCAATACAAGCAGCGACCTCGCAAACCCTGAGTCCGACCCCGTCTATCGTAAAATTCCTCAGCTCCAGCCGGAATTTCATAAGTTGTTCCCTCTGCATAATTTCAAAACTCCGGGTGACCCGCTGTCGCTATCGCTTTAATTAACCCGTTACCGAAAGAAGTGAGATAACTAAACCGACGAGCGAAGTTTTACGATCTTCGTGTTAACGTCGGATCGACGGCTATACTCGTCGGTTAATCGTTCGCTGCTAAAGTTGGAATGGAAGGATGAAGAAAATACTAGGACAAGGTGCGAACGTTGAAATAGAGAAGTTGTAAATTTTCTGCTCTGCGTAGAAAATATTCTACGCTCGCTTGGAACTCGAATTTGACAATGTTTTTTGCATGAGTTCTGCTTATAAGAAAAAATCTACATCATTTTTTAATTCGTAACGATTAATAACTAAAGTATTTTGTACTCTTTATACCACCATTTTGACGTTGCGAAATATGTAAATATCTCAACAGCATCGGAAGTTGAAGTATTGTTCTGCCCGACATAGATATATGTATTTCCGTTTCATATTTCCCAGAGTGGCTTTTAGAGTCAATACTCGAGTACTAAAAGCACGCGCGTACTACATACATACATACATACAAGAGTTATATAGCGGGGAAGTCGAATGGTTTAGGAACTGCATGTATGTACATAGTATGTATGTACGTCCATCAAAGCAACAGCTCGATCGGGGAAAGAGGTAAATTTCGTCCGGCAAACACACTGTTTAAACTTGGAAGGTAACAACTCCGCGCGTGGTTGTTTTTTCACGAGACTGCAGGCGACTCTAGGTTACGTGGACTCAGAGAAAACTTATGACCGGGTTGCGACTAGTCCAGCGTCAAAGATTTTCGAGAGGGACACTTCCCATCGGGAAACTCTTTTTCCAAATTGGAAGAATTCCGTCTCCGTGTTTATCTTCGACCTACTGCAAATTGTTACTTGTCCTTTGGGTAGTACAATTTTACCCTAGTTTACAAGTCATTAGCATAAATTACAAAATTAAGCGCTTCATATTATGCCCTATTTCGGTTTATGCACAACAAATATTTTCACTAAATGGGCAGTTTGCATTTAACAATAAACATTTAGAAGAAATAAATATGCGAAAGATTTTATTCGAAATTTTAACAGCATATATACATCATATAACATAATTATAAAAAGTGAAGGAGAAGGAGGTACGTATAAAAAAGATAAAAAAGTTAAACGACATTATTCTTTCATTACGAGGAAATGAATATTATCATATAGATATAAGAAATAAGTGAAGGAAGGAGAAGGCAGTTTCAACTGTTAATTTAATATTCCAAAAATTAATAACCAAATGTAATAATTGCTTATGTTCGCGGGTATATTAATGTTAATTGTAATTAAAAGGAATAATGCAGAAACAGCAAACGCAATAACGAACACAAATCGCGATCACAAATGTCAATTAATTACGTACGTCAGTAATAATTAACAGATTAAATCGTCGGGACCGCCGCCGAGCTTAAGCTTTATCATCTATGGTGAACGATTAAAATTATTTTGCGTTGTAAACGTAACCCGGGCGATCGATTCTGTGGAGCACTTTCTGTTTGAATAATTGCAACATCGGATAAAATTCGTTTCCAGATAAGCGAGCAGCAAATGAATCGCGTTGGATGTAACGATTCGTTCTCGTTGCGAAAATCGTGTATTGTAATAAGAATATCTACTTAGCGACCAACACCCGGAAGTATCGCGTTACCATAAATATAAAAGTGTGCGTCAAATAATTGGGCTGTAACATTAAATAAAAATTACACGGCATTAAATGTTTCTAAAACGAGCACTACGAATATTGTGCAGTACAAACTATAAATGTAGCAATGTAAAGCAAAAAAAATTAAAAAATGCCTTTGTCGGAAAGATTGATCGAGTCCTGTTGACGAAATTCGTAACTGCAGAAATTATTAGTTAACAGAACGTGTCCGAAAATATAGTTTCATCTATGGAAGAATCAATGTTATGTCAGAATTACAATAGTAAAATTTTTTATACAGATCCATACACTTTAGTCCACTTAGAAATTTCTGTAAAAAAAGAAGGATTTAGAATGTTTAACATCTTTTGAAGTCATTATTCTCGAAATAGGAAAACTTTAGGAATCTGAAGAAATAGCGACGAATGATTGCGTCGCGTCGCGTCGTTTGTAACTTTGCCACATACTGTTATGTACTGACTAAAAGAAACTGAAAATCGCGCTCTAATTAGTCGCGATGCAATTACCGGGAGCAGATTAACGGCGACCGCAGCTCGTGTTATTTTTCCGCATCGCGGGTTTTCTCTCGTGTTAACGAGTATTTTCCACTCGTCGTTTCCCTCAGCCGCGAATCGACTAAAACGCACGAAATTTTTTTTCTGTGTAAACGCGTCGAGGCGCTTTGAAGAGAGCAGGAGAAAGTTACTCGCGAGAGAACCCCGATGTTCATATTCTTTCCAGTAATTCGTTCCTGCGCAATTTGGCTAACCCTGTGATTAACCACAACTGTAATATAATGAATGTTACCATTGTACATTTTTCCTAGTATGAATGTGCAATTGTTTCTCCTGATTTTCTATAAAGAACACAAAAACTCTATTATGCAATTAAAAATTAGTTAATTAATCGGAAATTTTATTCGTTGAATGCGTTCATTAAATTGTTACATAGCCTGTCAGAAAACCTACTTGTTTTTTCTATGATAACATTTAACGCATTTTTTAATTTTCACACCTGTTTATGCATTATTTTTATATTATAGATAATTAGTATAAATTACGAGATTAAAATGATATGAAAGTGTGAATAATAATACAAGCTTGCCATTCTTCTATTAATGAATAATATTTATACACAGTACTATATTATATTCTTATAATATATAGAATTTCACTTCTCTTTCACACACTATCTATAAATGAACGAAACGACCTGCAGTGCCTTTGACAAAATGAAAATAATGTACAAGAGGAAGTCGTTGGGCAAAGTTATATTTAAAAACATTACTCGTCAAGAATACATTAGAGAACCGAGGGAAACGCATTGAAATGCGAGAGGAAAAAATGTTTTTGAAAGCGGTCACAAACGAACTGCCCTTAGGAAACGTTACTTCGTTCCGTAAAACCGTAATGAGGATTGTTTTTTCTACCCGGCCGCGCGTTCCATTTTCTTCTCGGCTACGCGACACTACGTATCTTCGGAGAGAGTTAGTATAAAAAATTAAAATTTTCCTTTGACGAGCTCGTCGATCCTCGAACGTGAACGTAGTCGAATGTCCTATCTGCTTATTAGTTTGCAGTTAAAAATATCAGAGGGTACTGAAATCTCACATTATTGTTGTTAATAAATAAATGAGATATGATTCTTATTGCAATTATTCTTATGTAATATACTTTTTAAATTATTACGCTATGTTATTGACAATCTTTCAAACAAAAAGAGACTATGAAATATACTCAGAACAAGATTTGTGTCAGTTAGTTTAAAATAATTGGAGAGATTGTTATTTTCGTATACACACTTTGTACTTTGAAAGGTCTAAGGAAAAGAACAGGAAAACCATTTTGTTCAGAAGCTCACTTGGTTATTTGATAAATATACATAATTTTTGATGAAGTTTATCATGAAACGATCTCGCATTATTTCGTATTCATGAGGTCGATTCAACTGGATGTTGCCGTGAAACGTCGCGTCGGGTCCGTATAATACAGAAAGAGAGATAAGTTTCAGTAGAGACCTCGATGATCTTGTTAAGTCTGTAAAAGCTCGGCTGTCAGGGGGGTAGAAAAGCTCCGACCGTAGTTGACTCTGGCGGCCCTTCCGAGATGAAAAATAAATAAAGCGGTCTTTGAACGACGAAAGAAGCCCTTCGCAGAGGACACAACAGTTCAACCTTTCCTCTTCTTTATTTCGAGCTTTCGAAACAATTTATGCCTGATCCGCTGACTGCTTCTAATGGAAGTTTAATTAGGGTAATTGTCCGCTCCGTTTTTCTTTACTTCGCAATAATGAAACGAAGAGTTAATAGAATGTACAATAAGTACTAGAACGAGGAAAAGAGAATATGAATTGTAAATTACTACGGCTGTTTCTTGCATATTCATGTGTGCTGCGAAACATTTGTTTTGCTTGTTTTTATAAGCATGTAACCCGTATACTGCACATGAGTTCAAACCTGATGGCATTTAACTATTGCCATAATTTTATATTAATCACCATTAATTTTTTTATTTATTCTGTACTGTTTTTCTCGCAAAATGATAAATCCTTCTAACGATGTAATTAGTTGTCAACGATTCTCGCTCCTCGACGAATGTACACGCGACGACAAGAAATGAAAAAATAAAGAAGGTAACAGAGGAGGAGGAGAAAGAGGAGAGAGAGAGAGAGAGAGAGAGAGAGATTTTGACTCTCGGCGTGAGAATATTGTTGGAGGTGTTGAGTCGCGTCGACAGGATTAACGCGGCGTGTTTCAAGCGAGACAGAGGGTGACGAGGGTGAAGATGAAGTTATTTACAAGGGGTTAAATCCCAACGGCTCGGTGTTGAGTATTCAAAGGGAAAAAGGAGGGTTGCCAACAAAAGTGGAGACGCGAGTTCTCCTCTCTCTCTCTCTCTCTCTCTCTCTCTCTCTCTCTCTCTTTCTCACTCCTTTTTGTTTGATCCGAACACCAGTGTGTTTTCGTAGTTTTCATACATATTCCCTTTTATACTGTACCAGTTTCCTTTAGACATCGGCGCCAATTTTAAATTAAATTACTCCACGGGTACGTAACGTTGCTTCTAGAATTATACTTAGTAGATCAAATTAGATTAAAGACGAAAGTTAGCTACATTTGTTAATTACATTATACACAGAATATACTCTTTTCTCCTTACTGCTCGCGGTTATTTAATTACAGTTTGCAGTTATTTATCTTTTACAATCATGATGTTAAAGGAAATGCAAATAGAAGTTTCCTCCATGAAGTTACTGTTTAATTATTAAATTACGTGATTGTTTTATACATCCATTAATTCTATCTTCAGAATAAAAAAACATATTTGCACCTTTTAAATATTCATTTTCAAACATTTTATTAGCTCCATAAAAATCGTCCATATTGATTTTACAGGCACAGATTTCACTGAAAATTTCTATGTGGCTAAATATCGTCAATCGTATTGAAGCCATGCTTTAATTTTGAGATGTATATTAATTATTTAATTTCGAAAGCATTGTGGGAATTAAAAGACTTATATGTTATCACGAATAACCGTTCCACTTTTCATTAACAGGAGCATCGAGCGATTGCAAATTCGTACTTTAAGCTGATTGTCTGCGTTATTAATATGCTTTAAATGAAAATGCAATGGGCAGCGTCGTAAAACGTTAATGCACTTTGGCGAACGAATCGGCCACGCGGTTAAATTCGACGAACAAACAAATGGTTGATGAAAGTTGGTAAAAGCGGTCGAAATGCGCACGACTCGTTTCCCATTGAGCAACAAATTGCTAATCAATTTTCACGTTAACGACACAACAAGCGGACAATCGGTTTTAATTTACACAGGAGCCCCTTCAATAGGAGTTTAATTAAAACCAGCACGATTCGTAAACCTATAATCAAGAACGTATCTGCTTCTTCAAAATCAGTAGCAAAATGCGCAATTTGTTTCTCCCATTTACTTTATTAATTATCGGTTATTGTGTATTAAATGATTAGTATGAATTACATAGTTACTCATAAAATATAAAACGGACGAAAATAAAAAAATGCAGAGTAAAAAGTAATTTGGTCTTCTTTCAATTCCTTCATATAAAATAAATCTAAATTCTTCGGTGAGTCAGAAGTTACTCGTGAGAGATTAAGAATGATTCATTTTGGTAATGTCAGTAGTTACAGTTTTAGATTACAAGGAAACTATGTACGCGAGAGTAGAACGGAAATATACGTATGTTACACAATATTACCTAAACTTTTCACTTTTATCGCCTCTCGCACAAATTTCAACTTCATGAAAGGTCGTGTTCGCCAAAAGTTGCTGCGTAGATTTCCGAAACTTTCCGAAAGTTCGACGTAACGGTGAAAGTGTTTAATTTGCACGCTCGATATGAAACTGTTAATTGCTGTCAGCAGTAGTGACAGTTTTAACCAAAAGTTAATAGAAGCTATTCTCGATAATTACTATATGTATGCAAATGATACATGAAACGCATAATCAATTCATTCATCATGTGCCATAGTAACGAAACTTTTATTGTTTAAATATGAAGAACGAAATGTTCTATAAGTAAATTATACACATCTTTCTGTTTATTTTGTGTACAATGGATATTATAGGAAGATGAAGTCTACTGATGATAAAAGTCTAGTAATTGACATCAAAGTACTTACTGCGGTTTTGAAAACTGAACTCTTTTACTTTGTACCCTCCTCAGTTGGTGAAAGAAACTTCTTTCCTCGTTAACGCAGATTACGATGGCCGTTTCGAGACGAACTTTGTAATTGCTCTTGTTCAATCTGTTTGCGCGTAAAGCGTCGAGCGTACCGACCCATGGATGCGCTATGTTTTACAAGACCCCGTCGCGAAACCAATACGGTTTCCGGCTTTTTAAAGTTGAAGAAGTTTGTCTCGACGGCTATTTATCACTCGAACCGAGTTAATGAGTACGGGCCGGTAAATGAGGAACCCTTCTGTGAAAACGTCTCGCAAGGGAAGTTCGACAACGTGAACCGTTCGAAACTTTGCGAAAATACCATCCGGTTTAGTGAATATTACCACTATCAACACTTTTCAAAGAAATACACAGTCTCTATGAGGCAACTTAAGTAGTCTTAACTTTTTCCAAGTTAAAATCCTTTTCTTATACGTTTAAAGCCTCGGAGATGAAATGGTAATTTGTATTAGTCCGCAAAATGCGATGTATCATAAGCCGACCGGTATTTCCATGGAGTTTCAAATTGTTTCCAGTTTCGACTTACTAAAATTTCACTCGCGTACTTTTGCATTTTGATGGCTCGTCCGATAAAAGTTTAATAAATATCGGAACCGAACGAAATCGTTTGCCCAATCGCATTTAGTATTCGATATTAATTCAAGTACACGGAGAGAGAAAATGTACGACAAATGAGATTAAACGAAACATCGTATGATTTCAAATCATGGTATTTAAATTACTTCGTGCTCCATCCATTTATAAATATTTAAAACGAATTTTTATAATTTTACCATAGAGGAATCGCTATCGGTTTAAAATTCAGTCGTAAATTTCACAGATTTCGTTTCGTTTCGTTTCATATGTGTTAGAATTAAATAATTGTTCAGGTCAGGAGATAGTGAAACAGATTATTGAAATTGTTTATAGTCATTCGAATAATTGTCATTTTTGTAAAATATTAGTACGAAGTAATTTAATATTGTTTTTCTCTTCTTTTTAAATGATATATTTCGTACTTACACGATTAGTATATCTCAATCTCTGGAATACATGATAATCCATTTAAAAGAAAGGACCATTTATACAAGGTTCAATTTTGTCCGGAGTCTTAGCAAAATGGGTTAATAGCAAAAACAATGTTCGGAGTCACCGTTATCAGGGCTAATTCGAATTTATATGTCGTTTTTACGTTTGATGGCGATCCATGAATCATCGATAATTACGCAATTGTGGTTTCCGTACCGTGGCCGTCGTAAATTTCCCCTTCGTTATCGTGCTCGGCTGTCCCTTTTTTTACGCGTAAAACAGTAAGTAATTTCCAGAATAATCCAGCTCGTTGTATGGTTATCGATCGCAGCAAATTAACTCTTTCATCGTCAACGATCTGAGCCAGTATGCCGCCCTTAAGTCGACAAACAAACGCCCCGTTAAGCGAAGGGAAGTAAAAAAAGAAAATGGAACGAGTCTCGAGCGAGGGAGGAGAGCTCGGTGAGCGCGGTTAGTTAAGCAGGAACACGCAAGCGAAAGTTCTTTTCCGATTCACGATTATCTTGGCCACAGCTCGAATCAACTAGCAAAAACGCCACGATTTTCTCGGAGAAGGAAAGTAATTGAACGAGCAACAGGCATCATTCTATCCTACCTTGAAAATAACTTCTAAATTTAGTACCGTAGAATCTACTAATATTACAGAAAAAGAGAGAAAGATTTTGGTATTTATAAAAGAATTCGTTTAACTTTTTAATACTTGAAAAATTCAATCTCCTATTCTTTACTTTGTACATTTTTATATTCAAATTTGAATTACATTTGGCATGTAGATAGAAGATCTAGAATATAGATCGTGATGAAAAAGCATATTGAATTGAAATTGAAATAGAATAGAGAAATGATATACGTAATATATATAATATAATAATAGTTTTTTATATTAATTTCAGTGTAAAAATGTTAGGAAGATTTTTCACGTCTCGTAGATTCGAAGAAGAATTCTAAAAATTCCGTAAACATGAAAATTTTGAGATACGTATTTTTTAAACGAAGAGCTTTCTTTTATTTAAACTTGGTGGGGCGTCGAATCGCAGCTCATAAATTTCAGAAGTCGTACAACGGTGTCGTTGGAGGACGAAAATTACGCTCGAAAGCAGAAGAGGGATCTCCCGGTATCGCTGGCGTAAAAATTTATCGGCAAACTTTTCCGTTTAAACTTTATTTACACATAGCCACGCCACAGTGTACATAGACTTCTAGCCAATGACTTAAATCTGTACCAAAGCAAAGCAATTCACTTGCTTGAAAAAAATTGATCTTAGTATAAAATTAGATTAAGATAAATATTAATCAAACGTAGTTTGCATTTGATAATTAGAAGTAAATATAGAAAGTTGAAAAGTTGATAAAATCCGGTTTCAGTTGAATAACTTAATCACAAATCCTGAATAACGAAATTCGTTGCTTGGATTTGGATTAGTAAAAAGTATTAAATTGGGAAAAACATTGGGGCATAGTGTCGTACAAATTGCATCCCCGTCGTTGGACGAGACCGCAGGAGCTGCGAAAAACGAACAACGTCTGTAAGAAAAGTGATTAACGAGCAAGTAACACCGAGAAATAGTACAAGTGGAACAAGTCCGTTTTTGATCAGACACCGCTCATAGTCTGGCCTGCGCCCAATAAAAATACGCCATTCGTTCAGGCTTTAACCGTCCTTCTAATCTAAGTTATTATTTTAAATATTAAAAATTTTTAATTTCACATTTATCCTGGCATAACAATTTCACGAATGTGGGAATAATTTTAATAAATAATAACTTGAGGTGATATCATCTTTGCCTCTTTTATAATTATGAAGCTGTCCGTTTGTTCTCATTACTGAAACGATCATATTAAGCCCCCTTGCAATTTAAATGAATCGGGGACGAAATGTGCAGCTAATGTCCCTCCTAATTACTGCTTCTTACAATTAGCCCCGTTCTCGACACAGTAAAAGAGATCTAAGGGGAAAGTCGTTTGGGGAAAGTTGAATAGAGGCATCTGGGTGCAATCGTTGCGTGTTATAATATTACTAGGGCAACTTCTTAAATTAATAACAGTGGAGGGAATGTCTTATTTCACATGATTTCTTTATTGATATTTTCTTCTTTCATCTACATATCGAACGTTGCTTCGATAGGTACCTCAACTTTTGAACGTGAAAAGTTACCACGGTATTTCGTATTTCGCCCTTTTTGTTCATTTTTTTACGGCCCTCGAAAATTCTATCACAGTAAAATGAAAATTTAATAGTTTAACTTGTCGGTTTTACCCGGGCTGCAAAGACAGAGGTGAATTCGATTTTTCAATTTTAAAATTTTTGGCTTTATGTTTTGTGACCGTACTGCAAGCTTTCTAGTATAAATTCATTTTCAATTTCCACCAATCATTGATGGCCCCAGGAAAAATTTAAGTGAATATTTACAGAAAAACCACAATTCTTTCAATTCCGTAAAAACATTATTTGAATTTTTTCGCTTCATAGTTAAATAAAATATTAGTAGTGACATAATATTAGAAATAAATAAATTTAGATCGAATATTTGAATCTTCCACATTATAAGAGTTAATAAAAAAGCTATTTAGTAAGCGTGACCTAAGAGAAGATCAATCAAATTCTTCACCCAGTTTGTGCAGCTCGCAGCAAGTTTCTCCGTAGTAGGCGAAGAAACATGAGGGTGGGAGAGTGTTTCAAATATCGATGAAAATTTCACGGTTGCCTGGGTCGAGAAAGGGACGCTCGGGGGAATTTAATAGTCGAACAAGACTATTGGTAGGCAGTAAGGTGGTAGTATTGGTAACTGGCTCGTGTCGGGGTTGAAGTTCCATCAAGCCATTATCGCGAAGCGTTTCGTGCGCGCAAAGGCGAGACCCTGCTCGCTTGCTGCCTTTGCATGAATCAAGGAAGATATCGGGGCGTCCCTGTTGGTTTATCATCGTCATCAGCAGCTGCTTTTGACTATGCGTCGGCGTCGGGAAGCGTCTGCTATTAAGTGGAACACCGGGGGTTCATTTTCTCGACGATAATGCAGGAATAATCGTCTATGGTACATAGACTATAATACTGACCGCCTGTTTGGATGATATTCTCTCTCTACCCTCTATTTCCTGTACTAGCTCTGCATTTCTGCAGTTCTCGAGTTTCCTTCGAGATACTCTCTCTGTCTCTCTCTCTCTCTCTCTCTCTCTCTCTCTCTACTTTTCTCTCCATCTTCCTATTTCACTTCGCTGTTAAGGATTCCACATTAATATGTATATCAAAGCTCACCGCGGTTAGAGATTTTCTGTTCGCAAATAGCGGATTTCAATTAAAGTTGAGTGTGCGCGCCGGTTTGTTTGTGTGAAAGGGATTTTTAATTACATCCGAGAATCAGTTAAATCGTAATTGAGACCACGTTTAACATACAATGGAAATTTTTATGAAAGACATACCAAGCCAAGTTACTGTTTGAAATTATAACATGATTAACACATCATTCTCTTGATACGTACAGTCCGTTACGAAAAGATTCGGACACTATATTAATTAAGCTATTTGACGCTTTTAATTTGACCCCAAGCTGTTTCAAAGAAATTTCTAAAATACAGTAGAATTTCTCTTCTTCGAAATTTAGTCAACTCGAAATGCCTCGTTCTCGCAACGGAATTCCCGCACCATAGCCGTTGTTCGATGAGAATCGATATCGCGGACACCGTTCGGTATTAACGCTTTATAAATACCAACAGTTAATTCGCGTGGAAGACAGAACTAGGAACCCGAATACACAAGAGACGGGAAAGCCGGTATTACCGAAAATTCGAATGTCTTAGAACGGGAATGGCACCCGACGGGGTCGTAGCACCCTTAGAACTAAAACGGGCATTCGTAGCAACGAAATATCTTTGGATGTAATTGTAATAGCTCGACGGATGTTAATCGCATATGAAGTAGTCACTCTCCGCAAGGAGAATTATACTGTACATAGACAGATGTTATAATCATGTATCCATGACCGTTTTATACAATCTTTTAATTAGGTATTTGAATGGGAATTGAGTTTAAATTATGCACAATTTCATCAATAATCCTTCAATGTGACATGACGTTTATTTCGAAGGAACTTGTTTATTTAAAATTAATAGATACTTCCTTTAAGAGTGAATTCAAATTAAGGAACATTAGAAGCGTACCACGAATATTTCGGTATGAAATCGATAAATATGTCACAAATACAAGAGCAAGTTTGAGCTGTATCAGAAACAGCTTTTAAGAATTTTATTTTGGTCCTCGCTTGCAACGCATTTACTTGTTTTTCACACGCGTAAGCAACGAGCTGAAACATGGCGTAAAAGCAACGATGTGAAACTCGATCAGTATACCATCGCATCGGGTCAACATCGATCGATAAGACGCACATACACCGTACAGTAGTAGAGTAGAACTTCTCCGGCAACCAGTGTAGATACTTTGCCGTTTAACCTAGAAGCGTTCAAAGAGCCACCACTGCTGGTTCGGTCTAACTCGAAATAGTCGCGTCGATCGAATTATTCCGTCGGGAATTCTAACGCGGTTCGTTCCCTCGAATCCCTGCGGGAAGGAAATAACGATCGACGATCGGCAGAACAACAAGCATGAACGGAATTTCTCAAAACGATAACCGGTATGCTAATAACGGTGTCAGATATGCCTGGTTCCTGGGCCACGGGTCTAATGAAGCTAGTTTAGCTATGTCAAATTCTGTTGCATCGATTTTTCAAAAACCAGACCTCCGCTACAGAAAGTCTCTTTTACACTCACTGAGATAATTAATCTATACGTTGATAATAAATATGTATAAAGTTATCAGCGTGATCTACTGCTTCGAAGATAAGCCTATTTAAGTCCCATACTAATTGTAATATGACAATAACGTTTTTGTTGAAGAAGAGGAAGAAAGTTTTTCTCTTTTACTACTATAATTGCTTATCTTGAATATATGCATATAAGATTTGATATCAGATTTACACTATAGTGAACATCATCTTTGTGTAGTACACTTGGAACATCTATCGGATTTAAAAGCTTTTTTATTAATAAGTCGAATATATAGAATTAGCGAATACGTCGTAGACTAATAAACTCACTCTAACTGGTAATCCTTTTATCATTTGTAGAACTGCTTAATAGGATTAATAATTATTTCATGAAGCTAACGTTTCGTGCTTTCGCCACGTTACGTCATACCTGATGTTAGATACAATTCTAATCATAAATTAGACTGAACAGTATCAGATAATACACCTGTATTTGCTATTATTTTAATCATTCTATTAGATACGTATTTTTCCAACTCTAAACGTTTATTTCACTTATTCCTTCAACTAACAGTTACGTAGCTAGTGTTACTGCTGTAATGGATTAGACATGTAGTTACACGTAGGAACGGGAAGAAAACGTTGCCCTGAAGAATTCTCGAAGTCTAGATCTGGTTCACGTGCAACCAGAAACGCGATCCAGACGCTTCTGGTGCTGCAAGATTCATAATCAAATTCCGCTCCGCATTTCGATACTCGTTGCTGCTATGTGTACGTGTATAACGACCGCACACGGAAACACGTAACAGGATTGCCGCGTGCCAGCATGCAATAATCTAAAAATGTAATAATAACGCCACTCAGTAAATTGTATATATACAATTTACCTATGTAAAAATTTATGCTACTTTGTAGTAGATGTTCTTCACGAATGCAATCTAAAGATGTAAGAATTTAAAGAGATTTGTGTACTACACATGTTAGTCAATATTCTTACTCTGCATCTTCTTTGGTTGTGTATCTTGCCACAAGTGCATAAACATCTTCACTACAGTTGAAACATAGCTCGCACAGTACCTTAAACGGACGATAGTTGAAAGATTTATGACATGATCCAACAACAACCTTTGAAGTTTGGCCTACGTCAACGATACATTACCCATTTGATTGTATAGTGAATGAGTCAGTAGAAAGGTGAAAATGTTTTAAGGATACGAATGATGAAAAATGACCGTGAAGAAAAATTGCACACGGAAAGGTCGGGCAAAGAAAGGGTAATGCGATCATGAAATTTGATCGAGTCGCCAGGCTCGTTGAAAAACAACGAGCTCCTAAGTCTTGGTAAGTGGATAGTGAAGAGGGAAGCCGAAATGGTCACGCTGAGGTTGAAAAAATAGGAATTAAATTATGTAGAAGAGGAAAAATGGAGACAGGGATCGGATCTCTGGCAAGCAAAGGAGAACGACGCGTCGCTGGTCAAAGTTGGAAAAACTAGAGCAAGATTAAAAGGACGGTCGAAGGTTTTGACCCGGAGAGATAATGGAATAAAGAAAAAACGGATGAAGTGCAGCTCTCGCGGTAAAATGATGAGTCAGCTTCAAAAGGGTTGAATTTACTCTTGGAAGATTGTGCAAATTAGCAGACACATTTGATTTCTGCGAAAGAAGGATAGCGCGCGCGCGCGTGTGTATTGATATTTCTTAGTAAAAGTTAACAATTTAGTTATTGTATTAGTAAGAAGTAATAATAAAGATTGTACAAGGCTAAGAAATTCTTTCGTTATTTTTTTATATCCAGTTACAAATGTTTTAATTACTTATTGTTACTTCTTTTTCGTATAAAAAGATGTTTGAAACAAATACATATTTGAGTATTAAAGATTGGATGAAGCGTTGTCTATTAGCGATCTTTACTTTTCCATTATGTATTTAACGTACAAGATATCAAAGTTCGTGATGTGATATAAGTAATGCTTTATGTTTAACTTCCTACTTCAATTAAGACACGAAGTAATCAGAGTATTTAGAAGTCAATACTTCAAACTTGTACCTAGACGTAACAAATTAAATAAAAACTTGCTTCCAATTCTAATACGATATTAATAAGAGTAAATGGTGTCAAACTCTAATTGCACAAGCTTGCTGACGTGGCAGTTCATTTCGTTCCTTGATCGAGGGATTAACTTGAGCGATTTGATTGTTAACAGTCGATCGACTATTTTAATAGTGTGTCCCGATGGTGTTCGAGTCAGGAAACGATTTGATATTCGATCACGGTGGTACGGAACGACAATTTCACGTTACGAAGCGTCCACAAAGGAGCGGCACTTTGCTCGTTGAATCGATGCCAGGTCGTGGCAAGGGTACCGACGCGGCGCGGCAGTGGCAGAGAATAACTCGAAAGAAAAATCGTTATGTACGATCGAGTGGGTCGACCTGGGTAGCCGAGCCTCTGGCCTTTTGGCCCGGCTCGCAGTTAACCGCTAATTACAGGGTGACGTCGAAATGAAAGGGCTCGCGAGGCATCCCATAGAACGATATTGGCCCGTGTCGCGGAACGCCGATATTTACTCTACGAAACGGGCAGTCGAAGCGCTAGAAAGTCGGCACCGAAATTCGCCCGAAAACCTGCATCGTGGTTGTCCGTTTTTCCGAAAACATCGGCCGAAATATTGACGGATCGCAAAAGTCACGCGAAACTGTGTTCCGCGTTCTATCTGTCATTTCTGATGGACATGATTTCTTTTTATCCTTTATTGATGAACAACTGCTCAACGACAAGTTTAATATTAATGTCGATGGTGAGTCCATTTAATCAGCTGATATTTTATTTTTTTATGATTTCTGTCTTAAAGACGGTTGTCCAGACTATGTGACTGTTATGAAGATGGTCATAACTTGAATGAGGTTCTTTGCGAGATATGTGATACATACATAGTAGAGAATGTAATTAGTACAATCAAAGCTTCTTTGATATAGCGTGTCTGACCGATAATTTGTTCGCTGAAATTATTAAATATTCTGATTAAAAGTATGTACAAATGTATTCTTATCGAATATAATCGTTCTTTGCGTCAAACTCTGTTCATCCTTCCACGAGGGAGACATACCGGTACACTAAAACACGATTAACCCGTCTTTACAAACCTTCATCGCCAGTTGCTCGTTTCTCACTTACAGGATGATCCAAGAATCTTGTCAAACTCAATAAGCTTATTGTTAGTTGAGGTCACAGGTTTATATTTTATTATACAAATTGCCAATACGAACTGTCATATTCATTAGATACGCCTTGATCTCTAAAATTGTACTTTTATCCTCAATATACATTTTTTATACTGTCCCTATTTCACGGAAACCTTCGCGAATCGATAGATATGCAATTTTTATCACTCCGTTGGCTATCTAAAATAAATGAGGAAATATAGAACGTACGGTGGATCAACTAAATTCATTAGAGAATGACCGCGTTTTTCGGATCATGCTGTATACTGTGCACAACACGCAGCATAGATCGGAGGAGGAGACCACTTTTTGGTATAAAAAGATGTTTGAAACAAATACATGTTTGAGTATTAAAGATTGGATGAAGCGTTGTCTATTAGCGATCTTTACTTTTCCATTATGTATTTAACGTACAAGATATCAAAGTTCGTGATGTGATATAAGTAATGCTTTATGTTTAACTTCCTACTTCAATTAAGACACGAAGTAATCAGAGTATTTAGAAGTCAATACTTCAAACTTGTACCTAGACGTAACAAATTAAATAAAAACTTGCTTCCAATTCTAATACGATATTAATAAGAGTAAATGGTGTCAAACTCTAATTGCACAAGCTTGCTGACGTGGCAGTTCATTTCGTTCCTTGATCGAGGGATTAACTTGAGCGATTTGATTGTTAACAGTCGATCGACTATTTTAATAGTGTGTCCCGATGGTGTTCGAGTCAGGAAACGATTTGATATTCGATCACGGTGGTACGGAACGACAATTTCACGTTACGAAGCGTCCACAAAGGAGCGGCACTTTGCTCGTTGAATCGATGCCAGGTCGTGGCAAGGGTACCGACGCGGCGCGGCAGTGGCAGAGAATAACTCGAAAGAAAAATCGTTATGTACGATCGAGTGGGTCGACCTGGGTAGCCGAGCCTCTGGCCTTTTGGCCCGGCTCGCAGTTAACCGCTAATTACAGGGTGACGTCGAAATGAAAGGGCTCGCGAGGCATCCCATAGAACGATATTGGCCCGTGTCGCGGAACGCCGATATTTACTCTACGAAACGGGCAGTCGAAGCGCTAGAAAGTCGGCACCGAAATTCGCCCGAAAACCTGCATCGTGGTTGTCCGTTTTTCCGAAAACATCGGCCGAAATATTGACGGATCGCAAAAGTCACGCGAAACTGTGTTCCGCGTTCTATCTGTCATTTCTGATGGACATGATTTCTTTTTATCCTTTATTGATGAACAACTGCTCAACGACAAGTTTAATATTAATGTCGATGGTGAGTCCATTTAATCAGCTGATATTTTATTTTTTTATGATTTCTGTCTTAAAGACGGTTGTCCAGACTATGTGACTGTTATGAAGATGGTCATAACTTGAATGAGGTTCTTTGCGAGATATGTGATACATACATAGTAGAGAATGTAATTAGTACAATCAAAGCTTCTTTGATATAGCGTGTCTGACCGATAATTTGTTCGCTGAAATTATTAAATATTCTGATTAAAAGTATGTACAAATGTATTCTTATCGAATATAATCGTTCTTTGCGTCAAACTCTGTTCATCCTTCCACGAGGGAGACATACCGGTACACTAAAACACGATTAACCCGTCTTTACAAACCTTCATCGCCAGTTGCTCGTTTCTCACTTACAGGATGATCCAAGAATCTTGTCAAACTCAATAAGCTTATTGTTAGTTGAGGTCACAGGTTTATATTTTATTATACAAATTGCCAATACGAACTGTCATATTCATTAGATACGCCTTGATCTCTAAAATTGTACTTTTATCCTCAATATACATTTTTTATACTGTCCCTATTTCACGGAAACCTTCGCGAATCGATAGATATGCAATTTTTATCACTCCGTTGGCTATCTAAAATAAATGAGGAAATATAGAACGTACGGTGGATCAACTAAATTCATTAGAGAATGACCGCGTTTTTCGGATCATGCTGTATACTGTGCACAACACGCAGCATAGATCGGAGGAGGAGACCTAACGACGGTCGAGAATGTTACACCGTGCGTGTAGCTTCGGAACGGGAAGGTAAATACATTAGGTATCGATGTGGTCCCGCGTGAAAAGGACCATTTGCATCAAGAATTGAGGCACCGAGTACAGGAAAGCATTCGTCATCGACGGTGTATATTCGTACAGGAGTAGGATGTATGCGTGGAGACAAACAGAACAACAAAGAGAGGAGAGAAAGGTTAAAGGAGAGATAGAGACGTAGTTATGCATGTAGACGCATATAGAGAAAAAGAGAGAGAAGGAAAGACATGTGTATAAAGGGAGGAATGGAAGGAGAGAGAGAGAGAGAGAGAGAGAGAAGTAGTGGTGGGTTCGTCTCGGCATGATAACGAGGGTGGCCGCGATACGATACAGGAAATGCACTCCGCGCCGCGAGTGGATTCAAATGCGACCACGTGCGCCTCGTCGCGCCGCTTGCGAATCTCGAAGCCCCGCTTCATATTTCCATACAAATTGCAATACGTGCGGAGGCGTATCTCGGCGTTATAGCGTTCCACGCTGCATGCGCTTAATCGCTCCCTTCAATAGCCGTGAGACCATCCATTTCCTCCTTTTTCTTCATTTTCGTCTTCTTTCTTACTGGATAGTCACAACTGTTTAATCCAAATTTTCCTCTTTTATAAACACGATTATTTTCCCTGCTCTTTTATTAATACTCTATTTCAAAATGTCCATTATCAAAAGTTTACAATCTCTGCGATGTAGTAGGACGACATGATTCGAAACACTTATTAAATTGAGAATATCAGATTAATGCGAGCTATCAGCTGCTCATTTTGCTGACACCGTTCTCACGTCGCAAACGAGACAGTTCCCACCGACCAGCGATTTATTTCTCCCAACAGATGCCGGTCTGTCGTCGACTGGCCGATGGCCAGCAGCCGGCAGGATGAATATTTTAACATTCTCGACTAGGTTGCCACGTAGGCATAGGGCGGTGTGTCAGCGTGCATTTCGCCGTCGCCGTAAAGGGAGGTACAAGCTGTCAACCCTCTCGAATGGCCCGGCTGACTTTATTCTGCGCCATGTATAAATACTAAATACCTATCACACGTACCTTCAGTTAATCGATAATAGAAGTTATTCGGTCACTTTACACCCGCTAAATATATTTCACCGTTCGTTAAAATCAATCTACTTCATTCTTGGCAATCTTTTTTGTTTCTTTTTTATTATTTGTTTCTCCTTAATTTTTGTATTGAAATCGCGCTTGAATATTTTATTATCGTAATCAAATTCAATCATGTCAAATTTTTAACGTCGGCAATTAAATTACAGTGTAACACTTTTACTATATAGTAAATGTATTCGAGCGTCTGGAATCAGACGATGGGAAAGTTCGCTTGAAGCAGACCGAATTTCCAGCTGGAAAAATCGCTCGAAATGAAAGCATCCCGAAAGGAAGGCAAGCATCGCATGCCACGCTCCGATCCAATTAATTTCTAACGATCCTCCGATCATCGGCGACAGGAACTCCCTTTTTTCCCTGACGTCGCACCGCGTTCAGATGCAAATTCGATACCGAATGCACCGGGAACCCTATCGATCTTCCTCTCGATGAACCGCCGCGCCGTGAATTTACGACCCGGGTTCGACCATGGACGCGACTGCCTCGTATCTTGATTATCAACCGACTTCCACCAATAGGAGTCAATTCGAATTACCAATACGGTAGCATCAGATTAGTCAATATCGCGTTAGAAACTATAATAGATTACGCTTCTTTATTTAAGGCATTTTACATAAACTAATAAAATTCCCAAAATCAACCAAGCTAAGAAATCACATGTTTGTAATCCATGTAACATCAAAGAACATTTTTTGATTCGAGTGATTCACCCGAATATAAAAATCAAAGAGAACAATGGCTCAAAGACTAGACAAAACTGAAAGAGAGATTGATAAAAACACAGCATGGTAATCTCCATTCTCTGTACATACAATTTCTTTAGGTGTCCTAATGAATGTCGTTCGAAAATAATTTCGTCTTTGTTCGCTTGGTCCTTTCGCACTGAATATTTTCTGGTTTTACCATTTTTATGAGAAAAATCTGAATCCCTTTGCGTTCGCAGAGAACCGGGAAGTTACTCGGTGAAGTTTCGTGACAGACAGTTCCACTCTTTCCCTGTTCCGCCACTCCAACGAAAGGGGAAGAACAGGGGAAAAAAGAAGACTGAGGATAGGAAGGCAAGCGCATGGAACGATGTTACCAGAGAGGAGAGGGGAGTAGGGGGTAAAAGCTTGACAGGAAATCTGTTGAAGTAATTCCTCAATGTAATTTCCTTCCCCTCCGTCTCAAAACTAAGCTTCGTTCAGTTGCGGAGTTGCTATAACTTCATTAGCTTCTTCTTTTCACCTTATTTTCGACGTGTCTCATTTTTCTTCACGAGTGAATCCACGAATTAAATCTCATCCCCGCGAGTTGCTCTAATTTTTCTATAAAGCTTCTTAATCTGAACGACACCATTCAGTTAATTGGAATCCTCGATGACAATCCTTATTTGGAAATATACGATAAAATTTTATGCATTGGATGGTTTATTTTTATACCAGAAATGATGGCAAGGATATTTTAGCTGAAAGTTGACATTATTGATTCATCTATTCTACCGTCTTCTTCGAATCTCGAATGGAATTTATTTAACGATATTGAAGTACTACTGATAAAAGTGTCATTCTCTTTTATATTTTTATGCATAGAACATATAATACGTTGGATGGATCATACATGGTAAGTTATATGATATCAATACGATATACATTCACGTTTAATCACATTAATATCTAAATACATTATTTACTCGTTTTAACATAATGCATACAACTAATCTTTTCAAATAAAAATTGTCATATTGCGTAATATTCTTTTAACTTGTAATTCATAAGTCATAAAGCTGGTGCAGTGTAAAAAAATAAAACTGTAATTCGAGTGCCCGGAACTCATTGAAACCATGTTCTGTATTCCCTGGAAAATTTTTTCCACTGCCCCCAGCGTGACAACTAGCATCGTGGGAGGAATTTTAATTCACTCCGACGACAATTCGCGTCAGTGACTCGCAAAAATACGGATCTGCCGGTCCACCTTATGGCGCCTATCTACATACATCCATATACACGTGGGAAACTACTGTAACAAACAGGGTGGGCCCGTACGATAGCACCCTATATGAAAGTACAGTAGCTACAAAAAGTGGCAGATTTTTTTTTTATGAATCATGACTATGCATAGACATATTACCAATTCAAGCATCAGCGATTGTACGTCAGACTGATCAAGTTTATTGTGCTAGTATCAAAATTAGTGATTCTGTTATGAAACTGAATATAAATAATAATGCATCATTAGACCATATGACATATAGAAACATATAAATATATTGTACTTACATTAATGTACATGTTTATATAAATTAAAATCTTTTAATGGTATCAGAATGTCACGTTGTAATTTTATTAACTCTATTAATAGAGTGATGTAAGATCCGGTATCCTTGGGCATTTAACTGCTAGAATAACGACAAGAAAATACTTTTTGAAGCTACTGTATAATATACGTGTCGCCGAGATAGGAAGCAAGCATGGCTGGTTTCTCTGTCAAGGCGATGATCGTGAGCGCGACCGATGCGGGTGTGCGGTTGGAGTCGGGGAACCGGTAATACCCCAACTGATTTCCCATATGGCGCTGGGTTTGGCCAGAAATCCTCGGCCAGGCGAAAAATTCCACGCTCGATGCGTGAAATCGTTTTATTTCTCGCGGAACGCGGAAACATCAGCGAACGGTGCGAAGCCTTTCGAGCGTTTATTTATTGCTCACAACTATACGGGGTGAACCGATAAGAACTTATCATTTTGTAGATTTCTGTACGTGTGTATAAGTGGAACGTAATCTTTTTCCCTCTTAGATTTATATGCAGTTGCTAATCGTAACACCCAATTATTCTATTTTCCAAATTTCTTGCCGAAAACGATTTTTAGAAAATAATTAAGAACTATGAAAGAATGTACTTTAAAACACTGTTTTGTTAATGGACAATTTCTATTGTGTAGGACTACTGAATGTAAATATTGTTGTAATTTATTAAATTGAATTCTCGTGTTGGAATATTTATTGGTTCACTCTGTATATGTTAGGTACCCATGTGTACCACATGATGGTGCGAGAGCAGTTTGCTCTTGCTGTAGCATTCAATGTTGATTTATCTACACAACTAGTATGCCATATATGTATGTATGCATATGTTGGGTACACATGCTTTTCAGTGACAGTTCGTGCACTAAAGTGGCATTGAGGAATTGCTAATATAAATACTTTTCATATTAGAAAATTGATTATAATTGTTTTGTACAGTCCGTCAAATCAAACAATTATAGTAATGATCACTCGACCTAAGAATTGAAATGATGTCGCATTGGAATCCATTCCAGTTTGTTACCCATCACAATAAAATGAAATAATACCCAGTTCTCCGTCTTCTCCGTAATTTCTGAAGAGACAACACAGTCGGATGCTGCCGATAGCTAGTAATTTTCCAATCACAGCAGAGATCGTTGATTTGAAATAACCGTTAAGCAACCCGACGAGTCTCTCTACTGTGGTAAGCAATCTCTGCTGACGAGTAATTTGCCGAGAAAATGGCATTCGATCGTCGCGGTTAGGTAGAAATCAATTCTCCCCAACCCACCTCCCTCAGTCTTAGGTCGGTTCCTACTCGCTATAATTCCTTATGCGTCCAGTGCCTACTCTGATAACGTTCTAATCCGATCCTGCTTACACGGTGGCGACTCGAATTTAATCCGCTTTCAGTTCGCTGCGTCCAGGGCGCAGGCTTTTCCCGTTCAATACATTCTCTTCTCGCTCCCATTGTGTATCTCTCTCTCTCTCTCTCTCTCTCTCTCTCTCACTCTCACTTCCTCGTTGTGCGATTTCATCCAACGACGAGCTATGGCTATGAACGCCACCCTCATCAAAGGATATTGCAGAGATTTTGGCAGCTCGCCTGCTTACGGCGTCGAAAATCCACTACGAAAGAACCTCACAACCGAATGTCGGACGGTTCGAATGGACACGATGCGATGCGATGGCTTAATTCCAGCTGCGCGATTGAATTACTGCGCCTTAGCACAGACGATTCCTCCCTTGGAGTACTTGGCTTTATTAGATGGTTATTTCATCCTCCAAATGAATGCGGTTGAAAACTTGAAATATGCGATTCTATAATTGTACTCTACTAGAACTATGCTAATTAATTTTTCACGAAGAATCTTGTTTAGGAAAATGGTCAACGAATAATATATGAATAATTAGATACACTGATCGTTTGAATAAAATAAAATCAAACTTTATTTTCTATTTAATAAAATTAGAGCAGCGTTTTAAATACAGTATGTCAGAACTCAGGAGGATAAAATGTTAAGTGAATTCTTGTGAACTCATTGGGAATACCAGAGTGAAATGAGCTAGAATAAGTAAGAATAGAGTTAAATGCTAATCGATTTAAAGTATTGTTCGATCTTCGTCGCGAGTCGTCACGTACGGCAACGAAGACACGCAATAACACCTGTCGCTTGTCCACCGAGTTGAAGCGTGTACAGCGGAGACCAGAGGCCAATTCCTTTTCACTCTCGACATCAATGCAAGCCAGTTTTAGGATTCCGCTCGTCGTTCGGGACTATTGCTTTTCGTAGTTCGTCACCGGTTACGCTTGATGCATAGTAAGACACGCGCCGGTTAAGAATACTTGAACGACCGTCCCGTCATCGCGTCGCTTGAAAGAGACGTCAACCAACGCAAAAGAAAAGGAAAATGTTGGGCGGGAATCTAATACTGCAGGATATCCATACATCTAGTTTTATGAATATCGCATATCATTCCATTTATTTCTATTCAAAAATTTGCAATTATAGGTTTGTCATTGATGTGTAATTGATTATATTTGCGAGCTCACTGACAAAATTATCATATTACGTTTAAAACAAGCTAAGAAAAGTTTGGTCATCTGAGACAGGAGAAGTGAGTGAATAGTAATCATTGGACATTATCTAAATTTTATATTAAATTTGATCTCTCACGTGCATAAGTATAGCGTGTTACATCAAAAGTCTATTAAATTAGCAACAGTGAATATTTCTCGAGCGACGAAGCACAGGTTCGTTCGCTTCAAAAGAATAATAAAGCGAGGCGAAATAAATTATCCTACTAAGAAACGGAAGAGGAAAGAGACGCGCGGTAGTTAATTAAACTGCTGACGAAGGAGTTAGGAAAGAGATTGGAGTTTGGAAATTGTTAACAGGCTTTTCTTCAGAAAATTTGAGCATCTGAGTAAGAGACAAATTATTATTTGGGAATAAAGTTTTATCTGAATTTCATATGAATGACTTTTTAGAGTTCTGGAATCATTTTATAACTTTATAAATTTAAATATTTCAC
>NW_017142138.1:203037-219169 GCF_001652005.2 Ceratina calcarata
CATTATTAGTTTATAACATTTTTAGTATTTGCCGTACGTGATTACCTTTAAAAATTTTCGTCAGCCCAGCTTAGTTTTAATCCATTTGTAGAAATATTTCAACGGGAAAGACAATAATCGGTTCGATTAATTTATCACACAACGCATCCGTAATCCCACCGTTCAATTAAAAACCCAATAGTTGTTATATGCGTACGTGCACACATCGTATAGGAGAATTTATTTAATACAGAATTCATGATTTTCCCCTTTTATGCGTGAAACTATCATTTTAGCGTGTGGAATAAATGTGAACCATAGTAATATAAGATATCCTGAGATAGGAGAAAAGGAAACTACACACATGTCTGTGGAAAAACGGGTTGAGATTGGTTCCATTGAATTTGTGAATCGAAACGATGAATGAATTTTTTTTCTTCGAATCTCGGCATCGATTCTTGCAGCACGGCGTCCCAGCTCCTCTTCGCCGGAAGTTTCCTTTTCACATTATAATGAACCGCTTAACAATTCCGATTTTATTAAGAGTCCTCCTCGGTCGGAAGGGTAGCAAGGAGGGAGGGAAGACGAGCCCGTTTTCGGTAGACCGGAACGAAGAAAGGGGGACAGGGGCAAGCGAAACGGAAGGAAGGCGTGGCACGGGCTGTGACAGCCAGAAAAGCGAGAATTGGTAATTCGGAAAATTTTAAAAAGATTTTATTGCTTCTTTATTGAATAAAAATTTATACATATATAATATTATAAAATTAGAACGTCCTTTAATAAATACCATCAAGTAACCGTTCACAGTTTTCTGTTGCCGTCAATAATTAAATCCAGCAAAAATATCTATTTTCCGGGGTTTTTATGTAGTTGTATCACTTGCAGTCTATCTTTATTGTGGAAGACGAATATTGAAATCCGCACGGGGCAATCTTTTTGAATGGAAACACGAAAAACGCGGGCCGAGTAAAATCCTGCGTACGAAATGGTTTACGGTTAAGCCCTCATACATACATTTCATAACAATTTGTTACACCAACGGCTGTCCGGTATTTTCGTTAAAATCGTGTTTCGTTCCGTGAGATTCCCGTTCGCTTTTCTTCCTCCGTCTAACAAAATAGATAACGATAACGCAAGAATCAGGAAAACTCAAATTGCCTGACAAGCAGTATTTTTTAATTCTGGAAATGTGGAGATTGCTGGCTATTGTGTTGGCTAACTCATTAATTAATTAGAACAGAAGTCTTGAAATTAACTTTAGTTCTTTAAGCAAGATTTAATTTCATAAAAATGACGAAGAAACAACGGAAAAGTTGAGAGTGGAAAGCAGAATCGCATTAAATACATCGACCGTTACATAATCACGGTTAAGCAGCGTTAACTTAATGAAAGTCGATTTTCGAGTTTAATTAAAGAACCAGGGCGGACGAAGGAAAAAAAGTGTTTAGTGGCTGAATTTAATTAAAGAGTAACAAACGCGAGAGCCACGTGAAACGGATAGAACAAACAAATAAAACAAGAAACGAGAATGTGCAAAAAAAAAAGGCATGTTCGACTATAAATCAGTGTCTCTTGTCAATTCGCGATGACAAACCGGAGATTAATAAATTGTAGCTTCGAGGATGCGATTGGAAACGAAGAAATGAAGGAAAGCGTTTAGCAACAAATCCTAAAAAATGTCAGATTTATGGAAGCCCCAGTATTTGTTTTTCGTAGAGATTTGTGTACAAATATTTGAGGGAAATGAACGTTTGCAAACGTTTGAAAGTTTGAATGTAAACTATATTCTTGTTTTATCATTTTTTAAGTGACAGATAGAAAGACAGAAATAGTGAAATATTCTAGCAGAGTTTTATTCATAAATATTTTTAAAAGAAAGTGCAATTAAAATGTTTCTTTTTATTTCCAAAAACAAGGAAAGTACAATTGGACTTATACAGTATTTGTAATAATGTTTTACGTAGCAGCATATTGAATTCAACACGTAGAATGGTCTATACACAACTTCTCGGCTGTTAGATTAAGCTACGTACTTGTAGAAGCGAGTCACATTACGTATTTACTTGTTGATACTGTACTCGTGTGCCTTGTCTCACCGTAACTTTCTTAACAGTATTTAAACAAAATATGCTCGAGACGTACAGTTGTTTATTACTTCGTACCTCGTTAATTAAAAGTTTCTTTGGAAACTTTCTGAGACATTTATTTAAAAGCAATTAGAAAAACTATTTGATACAAGAATACAATCTTATGACAAAATTCATTTTGCGCAATAAAATTTCGTCTGAACATTCCAAATTTAAATAATCATACTAAAGTAAATCGCGTACATTTATTTTGCCTTCATTTTCATTTGCTTTGTGAGATTACAATCAGAAGCAATTTGGAAAAGAAAAACGTTCAATTCAATTCAGATTTATCCAAAAACACTTCCCTGTCCCATTTCGAATTTGCCTAAAACGGAGTACAAAGCGATTCACTTCGAGTTGAGTTCACTGCGTCAGTTTGTAAGCTTATCGAGCGACAAAGTAAGTACCGGGTTCGATATCGACGGTGGGAGGCCAGTCTCGATTAGTCGATCACCGGTTGGGAACGGGCAGTGTCTCGAAAAACGCCGCACCGAGCCAATAAATTGTCAGCCGGTAATCTCCTCCGGAAGTTTCCCGATATTTCACAGCGGTAACAGGTAAATCGGCCCGGCCCATGAAATTGCAAGATCCCGGGGCCGTTGTCGAGTGCCACGATCGATTAGGTACCCTTCCGTGAACTCTGTCACGGATTACGAGGTCCGGCCTCGCGAAAGAAGCTCGAATACCGAGTAAAGAGGGACGATTAGGCCGCGTCAAGACGGATTATGTTACTAAAGAGCTTCAAGCCTCGTTGTTCTCGCCTATGGAAATTAGAAACGATAGCCATAGGCGTTTGAGCGCTAAAACCATCCGCTTGATGAATATATGAAAACGTTGTTCCTGAAACATTAACACTATTCCTACCGGTGTCAAAAGACACCTGAAATTTTTGCTTAAAATTATTATTATTAGTTTAATACTTTTTCCTCAATATGTAATACGTCTTAATATGAAAGTTTCATTTAACGTTGATAATTATTATTGTGCCAGTTTAAAACACAAGAAATAAGTGAAACTAATTATAATCTGGAAGAGCGTATAATATCTGTGACAGTTCTTTCTACTAATTATTTACTTTATCATCACACGTTAAGCACAATTTTGCTTTCCATTAGGAGACAGAAAACTCGTCACGTAATTTATAATCGCCTACCTGGCATAATTTAATCAACGCCGGAAATCCTTTGACTGAAACTTGCAACGACACCATTATCATCACTTTTTCCGGTACTAACTACGCTACCGTATATTATCGCACGTGATAATGATAAAGCCGAAGCGACGGGCTAGACGAAACTGTACTCTACGCCCGTAATAAGATTCATTAAATAGAAAAAAATTACAAAGCGTACTACAGGTGCGCTACAGGAACGTTAATGTCGCCGAGGGACACAGGTTACTCGAATTTCAATTTCGTATCGAATTGCTTCATGCTTGATTTTGTAGCTGACTCATTCCATCGAATGTCATCTCGTACTGATCAATCTAAATTGCAACTACTGTGCACGCGTAGGGTGTAATGTTTGTAATCAGTTTGAAATTCCTTGAATTCACATCGTAATGATTGTAATTCCTGCATCTAACAGAGATGAGATAACGAAGTACATTTCTTTAATTGCTAGCAGAATATCAAACGTTATTTGTGTGTTTAGTCTTCGCAAAAACATTAGAGTTTGAGTTAAGTGAGTTGAATGTAAAATACGAAATACGAAACGATCGATTCTGCCGAAAACTTCGTCGATTCGCGGACCAGCAAATTGCCGGGAAAGGGTGGAACGAGACCGGAAGTGACACGATCGTTGTCGGTGCCATTGTGCTGCCTTTGGCGGACGCAGTCAAACGTCGGAGCCAAGCCATTTAGGCTCATCCGCTTTAATTGGCTTCGTTTGTAATTACGGCTGAGAGAGGAGGCTCTACTAAGGGATGGAGGACAATAAGAAAAGAGGCGGTGTAGGTGGTGGTGGTACTGGTGGTCGTCGGAATACGGTGACGTGGATTGCGGCCTGAAGAGATCGTGGAAGTGGGTTAGGGGTGCGCGGCCATTGTCGGAGGTCTTTCCAGCTTGGGAAAGAGCCGATAGAAGTTCGCCGAATGAAACAAAGGCCTGTGTTTCTTTCTTTTCACCAATTTTTCTCTCGCCCGGTTTTTTCTTTGTCGGTCTTTTACATATGCATCCAAGAATATTCGCATGCGTTTCGCAACAATATTATTAACACGCAAATTTCGTGGTTCCATTAAAATCTCACGAGAGATTGACATTAATTCGAAGGAAATTCGTGTGAAAGGTGCAGTTAAAAGCAGGTGACGGAACGACCTGTGCCTTGAAAACTTGAAACGATACTTTTCAGTGATGATCACAACTTGTGTGGCACACCTTAGTCAGCTTCCTGGCGGAGTGACGAACACGCAGGTTGAATTCAAGAACACGGGATGCGTGGGAAAACGCGTGCATGCGTGACGGTGTAGATTTGCATGAAAGAAAGAAGGGTATTGTCGTTGATCCACACACACACACACACACACACAAAAGGTGGTTACAAGTCGTAATTCTTGTGTCACAGAATTTGTGGTTCGATCAATTTTCCATTTTTTTTTCTCTCTCATCGCCCTATAATTACAGGAGAAAAGAATAACATGTCTCTTTCTAGCCATTTCTGAAGAGTGAATCTGATTCACTTATACTTCATTGTAAAATACCTACAGGTAATTATTGTGTAAGATCGTTTCTACATAAATGCAAATTCAATGTTTTGAAAAACTGTAATAATTATTGACTTGGAAAGGAAAGGAAAAACGTATGAGGTAATGAATAGAAATGTTTGAGACGTTGCTTAAAACAACCATAACTAAATCGTATCCACAGACATATTGATCTTAAAATAATAAGAGATTCAAATCGGAATTGTCACTGCTTTTACTTTTCCATTTCAAGTACTGATGGAAAGATAATATCTCCAACTTAATGAACACAATAATTCACTTGACACACTCAATTGAAGAATAACTATAATGTAAAGCGAAACAAGAGACTGATAAATAATATCTCATTGAACAAATTATTTCATACAAGTTATCCAACAAACTAAAGCATTCAAGTGTTATAACGTACGAATTGTATCACGAAGTAGAAAACATTCTGAACGTTACTCAATACATCGCACACACATAAACGTAATCGAAGCGCGAACAGTAATCATGATGAACAAATCTTTGTATGGTACGATTAATAGGAATGCGGGAGAAAGTAGAACGTGATTGTAGACTATTAAAATCACTTTCAATTTAACTCCAACACGAGAGTTTAATCAATTTTAAACGTCGGACTTCTTGCCTGCCTTCAGATTATCAATTTAAAAGTATTAATACTTCAATTATTTCCGTTCAGACCAAACGTTTTTGTATAAATTCTTTAATTATCGCTTTATTTTTCTTCCATTGTGAAACCCGACCGCTCTATTTATGTTTCATTATGATCGATGCTGGAAAAATTGCAGCTCTCTGGTTCCGGAGTACAAAACTTCGTGGATCGATATCATTTTATTTGGTCACGTGCCAAGATGTGCGCGAGAGAGCTAGCTATTTAAATTAGCGGCGGCTGAAACGATAAATACTTTCATCTTAAATATTTAATTTTGATACACGTATAACGAACTTAGAATTAGTATTTGCGGTCTTTTATGAATATGATTAAGATATAGAGTTTCGAATTGAAACGAGAACTTTGATATAGAATGAACTGATCATCGCATTTAATTGCTCACTGATTGTTTTCGAGGAAATTACTGAACATGATCGTAGTATTATCCATTAGAGAATAATCGCGCGATGCGAAGATTAATTGCGCTCCGTGGGGACGGAAAATTTATGGATGTTTGGTCAAAATTTGAATCGATGCGAAAGGCACGGAGATGTAATTACACCTTGGCTACGTAAAACGGGAAGGGAAGTGATTAATGCACTCGGCAGTAATTAATTGACCGACTAACGATCTCGATGAACTGCGACTTTCGCTACGTAAAACTGGTGTAAACAATTGTAAGATATGCAATTTCAACTCGGCACCTTCAACGAAAATACATCACCGAGTACGTTTAATCACTCTAACAACCTCAAGCTTGTACCAATAAGATTTAATTATCTAAATATTGTTAAACAAATGGAAACGTAATATTTATATCTGGAAATCTACGATCTTAATTAAGTATATTTGTATTCCTAAAAATCTTATCATTAAACCAAGCTTTTAAATAGCCAATCAGCTGAAATGAACCTTATTTTAAAAAATTCGTTGCTTTTAAACCGGGTCGAACTAAATCGGGTTGGTACAACCGAGTAGGTTAAAAATATATCCTAGTACAAAATAAAAACTCGAGAAAAGGGTTGAAATTAATTCGAGGCGTCGGAACGGAAAAGAGAACTGTATTAAGGGACGGAAGTGCATCATACCTCTGCAATGGCTTCGCCCGTGGAGAATCGACAGCTGCGAGAAAGAAACCCTCTTTCCTCCCCACTCCACGTCTCTTTCTCATAGACCACGTGAAACGGAGCACGTGGAAGAGAGATGCTACTTCCTTCATCTTCATCCTTTTTCCATCCCCCTCCTACATCGTTGCTCCTCTCTTCACTTCACATACCCCTCTTACGTACTTTCGGATTCTCCCCACTCACCCAGCCGTCCTCTTTTTTATCTCTCACTCCCTTAATCCATCGTCCCTCTTCGTCCAACCCGTTGTCTGCCCCTTCTTCGACGTTACGTTTCATTGTTCCCATCTCTATCTCTGTTTCGCTCGTTGCGCGGTGCACGAGTATCGTGCGGCATGGTCAACAGGTAGAAGAGACAGACAGGTGGCCGGACGATGTATTCATGATGTCGGCGACGATCCTGAAAAGTGGCTAGTGGCCGCGATCGTTCGCCGCGTACGCTGGATATTCCAACATTCAGAATTTGTTATCGTGAACTCTGATGACAGCGTAAATTCTAGTGACAGCAGTGGGCAGACGCGAGTATTTCCCAAGTTTTTGTGTTTCACCAGTGTGCATTTATAATTCAGGATAAACAAATTGTTTAGGACGTGTGTTTGCAATCACTTTTGATCCTGACGTTATAAAAGATGTCATAATTGAGTAACTAAGTGATAAAACAGTATTGTAGTTTTATTGTACAACTCCATTATGTTGCGTGCCATACTTGAGCGATTTGATTTACATCAGACTACATATAAAATTATTTTTGTAACGTCTTATCATAATTAGCTGTATTATAAGTTTCATAATACGCGTAACAAGTAGTTTCGAATTTCTTGGAATAACAAGTGAGAGAATTCAATGTTACGGAGAATTTCTGCCAAGTGTCTCTGAAGTGCAAGTGAAACACTTACGGATTGGGGTTGATGACAGACTGAATATCAACAGGGAGAGAAAGATTTTTTGTAATCTTTGTCGACTGTGAAAGTGGAACTAAGTGTGTTTCAAGTATCTTTTGTTATCAGAAGTGTAAAGAGGGAGTAGTAGCTAGCTACTTGCATCTACTACCTTAGTAGCTGGCTTTGTGTCAGCTGCAACGGAAGATGTAAGTGTCGATCGATATTTGTGTCAAGTATTTTGCATTCTGAATGAACGCGTGAAAGAAATCCCCTGCCTGGCCTTGCGCGGAACTCACCATTGTTCGCGAGACTTTGGATTTACACGTTCCTTGTTAATATTCCGTGACTTTATGCGTGAGTCACGCTCAAAGAATCGTTGAAGGACAAAAGTTCCTAAATTTTCGTATAAGCAAGTCAAAATATGGAAACTTCGTACTGAACGAGTATCGTACTAACTTCGCATGTTAAACAATTACAAATATTTTATTCAGCAACACAACCAAACAATTGACAAAGAATAGTTTGTACGAGTCTCACGTGTTCAGCCCATTAATAATACTTGATTTAGTTTAAATCGCTAAAAATCATTGAATTTATAGGCTATTAAAACGTTTCACGCCTCGGTTCCTCGTCAATGCGGTCGTAAAAGTATAACGTCGCGCGGCTTATTCCTACTTGCTTCCAGTCGAAGTCCTTTAGACGAGATCGATATAATTTTGTTCAAAATTCTAGCTATACGATTATTGGCAAACCTTACGGTAAATTCCGTAATAGTTACATTAGAAGCTGAAAATATTTGTTCGATAATATTTGAAACAATACAGTAGCGCTATGACTGTTCAAACACAGTCGGACGCTGGCTCAGAATTATCATTTTCGAGATCTCAGTGTTTGTCAAATCGGGTTTCATACTCTGTGTATCCGCGAATTTGATGATATTACAGAGTTTGAATAAAAAGACGTCGATTCTGTTAAAAAAATATGACACCTTTACTGGTCGTAATTTTTATTAGAAATATAACTAACAATATCTACAGATTATCAGGTTCTGTACTTGCTAATTAATTATCAAATCATCTCATTGATTAGAGAAATCATTTTCTGCGATTGATGTATCGCATTTTTTTCAAAATATGACAAGAATCGTCTTTTATAAAATTACGAGGACGCAACAAGCAGTCGTGCAAATAATCGACGTCCCATCTGGGTTTACCCATAAGTTGGCAACACACGTAAATTGTCGTTTCATACGCAGTAGTCGGAATTAATGGCTAGCGCAATAAGTCCTTAAACAGCCGGTATCTCGACGTGAAACAATGGTAATTCGTATCATTGTCTTGTAAGTATTCCAAGCGAAGAGGTAAGAAAGGAATAACCCTCGAGAAGAGAGTATCCTTTTGTTTTCACTCTTGTCGCTTTTTTTTTATCCGTACTGAGAAGCGTCTTGACGGGAGCAAACTGTTTGTCTCCTCCTCGCTCTTTTTTCTTTCTGGGAAACAGTTTTCCCGTCTCTCGATGTCTCGTTAAAGTCGTGAAATCTAAGTAGAAGTTGCTCTCTTGCGAACGACGCGGTGCGACGTCGACAAGTGGACTCGAAGATGGCGACGAAACTCTTCAGGTGTCGCTTAACCTTTCGGTTTTCCAATTAAACGGCGACCAATCGGAAGAAAGGATCCAACCTCCAGCTTCAGGTCTCGTTGTTCTTCTCAAAACCGATCGGACGATTCTTCTCTTATTCGCGTAGCCGTCGATTGCCGATTGTCCCTCGATAAGAATCGTCACCGCGAGGGATTCACTCTTTTATTGTCAATTAAATTGCTACCGTGTTCCGGCGATGCAAACAATTATATCGATTGAACTGAAGAAATTAGACGTGATCAATTTTTAATTAATACTTCAATTAGCGATTTAGAATTAATCTAAATTGATCACCAAGTTACTTTTAAACTGCTTCAAAATGTACGATCCTCCAATTAAGAATATAAATTTATTGATTTTCCAGGTAACAATCAAAACAGACCAGTATCTCCAAATGTTAACTACAATCATGCCGTTCCATTCAAGATTTACCCAAGCCCAAGTAAACGGCCTCAAGATTCGATCATTGGTCCATCTAACACTCTCCTAATCCCATTTGCTCAAGGATACGTTCCCTGTGCGATTTAACGAATGATCGAAAGCGATCAAGATGGTGATCGCGAGTGAATCCCCTCAGGACGTCGGAGCGTCCGGTAAACTGAGACGGTCCCGTCGACTGTCCTCGACCAGGGGATTGAAGGTACGAGCAATCGCAAACACAGCTGGTCAAGCGACGTCGCGACCGGATTTGAATCAGAAGCTCGGACTGTGTCCCATAGTTAGTCTGAACCTGGCCGATACGAAGTCCCGAGCGCCGATCAATTGGGAATTGAACGAGAGGATCAGCTTGAGCAGTGGATCGAGCGCGGGTTTAGAGGTGCGTCCGGACGCGAGAAAAGGAATCGAGCTGAGCGAGAATAGGAAGAAATCGGATACCGACGAAAGGACAGTTCGTCGAGAAAACATCAACGGTGGAAGAACAAACTTGCGGCTCATGAACGTGTCGGGTTTTGGCCCGGATCAAGATAAGAAACGCAAGGATTCGTGGACGATCGAAATCGACGTGATCGAAAAACCAGAGAGAGAAAAGGAAGAGGAGGACAATGTGATCAAGAGCGATTCTAAGTATGAGATAGGAATCCCTAGCGAAGGAACCGCTGGGTCTAGGAAGACGACGAAACAGAAACGACAGCTGTCTGCCGGTACTAAGACTCAAAAGCCTGCGAAGAATGAAGAGGACGAGAACATGAACGGGAAATGGGGCAGAAAGAAGACGGAGAAAACGAACGACTCGATCACGAAGAGGCTGGAATTGATCCATGAACTGAACCAGAAGATCCTGGCGAACTATGAGCGGTTCCAACAACGATCCAAGTCCAAAACCTATTTGAAGGAGGGCAAGGAAACGTTGTCGAAATGTAGCTCGAAGGAACAAAATGGGAAAAGCCGATCAGCATTGAACGAAGGGAAAGAAACTCGGAAGGAGGAGCACGTGTACGCTGAAGCGAAGCGGAAGAGCAAGATGAAAATGGAATGCGTAAGCCAGAAACCGGATCAGGACTCCTTGAGACAAAGGAAACTGGACATAAATAAGTTCACGTTCTCGAAGGAGTATTGCGAAAAGCTGACCGGCACGAAGGATCACAGATTGGAATCGTTGAACGAAAGGCGATCGGCGAGAACGTTGTCGAAATCACGAATACTACGAGATAACGAGAACTTCATCATGGCTCCGAGGCCGGGATTCGACGAGCCTGACGAGCATAAAGAGAAGCGGTTCTCTATGAGGATCGAATGCGGTTTCGAGTCTAAGCGAGAAGCACCCACGTCCGAGAGAAGGAGCGTTTTTTATTTGAACGAAGAAAACGGGGAGATAGGTAAAGAGTCAAGGGAGCACGTAGACACACCAATGGACGACGACACCGATTGTCTGGGGAGCTCCAGATTGTACCCGGAGAGCTACAGCAATCGCTCTAACGAAGCGAGAATAGGAGACGATCGTGGCCGAGATCGCTTGAGGACGGAAGAAAATCGAGACGAAACAGAGACGAGCTGCAAGATCGATCGGACTAATGATAAGTTCCTGGAGGAGAAAAATAACCGGGCTGGCGTCGACGAGACGACACTGGAGCACGAGATTCTCTCGAGCCTCGACGAAGCTATCGACAGCTTCGATCGAATCGAGGAAAAGGAACCGAGGAAATTCGACGAGAAGGAGAATGGGACGGTAGAAGAGCTCGATGATTCTATACAAATAAGTAGCCCTTTATCGAGGACGAATAGCCCGAAGACGGGCAGGCTTCAGGAGACGTTTAATTCCTCATGGGACTCTGAGGTCGGCGCGGACGCCACTGGCGGAAGTGGCTGGGTCAGGATACACACCGGGATCGAGAGCAGTCTCGTATATCTCACTCTGGACACCACGGCCAAGGATGTCTGCCGAGACATGCTGCTGGGCGACGACTTGTCTCTGTTTATACAGGTAAGCGGTACCCGAACTTCCGCGGCTAATTATTCATTCGATTTACGACGCAGAAGTTTACGCGGCCGCTCGAGTTAATGAGAGCAGGCGGACATGCTAATGAGCTACGCTGTACGTTACGCCTTGCGTGTACGTGGGTTGTTTGCTTCGAAGTGTCTACAATCTCTTCCCTGTCTTTCCTTGTTCGTATTAAAGCTTCTATATTTACGAATTGATACATGTTGTGCAATATTGTATTGCACGACATAACTGTCCATTTTTTCAATGACAATTTTTAAATTAGCAATCAGTAACTTTCACTGAAACAAAGAAGTAGTGCTTATCACTGCCTTTCCTCCTGTTGAAGAAAGTCTCTCTTTTACGAAAGGGTACGATAACTCGTGATGAGAGGTCTCTTTTCTCGCGAGTACGATGAAAGGAAATCGCGTGGCTCCGCTTCAGACGAGGGAAGAGATTGGGGGAGGATCTTGCGGTACGCCAGGATTTCCGGTCCGCTCGTTGTCGCAGACGTCGTTAATGCTCGAGCACGCGATAAAGCCCCGCAGTGATATTCCGTTGAAATACCCCCCCTCCCCTTGCATTTTTTCTCCTCCCTGCTCTTTTCACCGTGGATCGTCTCTTTTTTTTTTTACCAGCTTTCATTTTTCTCCCGCAACCCCCGAACTGCACCGTTTCCTGTTCTTAAATCGTACTTTCTTATCACGTTTCGCTTCGCCATTCCGCTCGCTCCAAAGTTTAGTGTCTTTTATAATCATCTCGTTCGAGACCTGATTACCGATGCGACGAAGAACAATATTTACGTTTATTATTAAACGTAGTTATAATAATATTAATTATACATGTGCATCTTTCGATGTATAAAACCATAAATGAAAGTCAATCAAAGTTGAGTATCTTGTTAAAATAATAATTATAGAAGAAATATATTGTTAAGCTATTGTATTCTTGTCAGGTTTTATATCAGTTTTTTTTATTGGTTCCTATTTATGGAATGCAGCCGAGTTATTGGAAGAATTTCTCTCTTGTTGCTGAATAGGAATCGAAGTTAATTTCGATAAGGTAACAATCGGCTTCGTACGGAATATGGATTTTCTATTTGGAGAGAGTAACGGTGAACAAGGTACGGGGCGACATTTGTAAACCAACGTCGATCCGGGCTTGCTTTTATTAGTCTCCTCTTTATACATTTGCGGAGCATAATATTGTATATTGGAAACGTGATCGTTCCGAATCTCCAATACCCAATAACAACGGCAGTTTGTGGTTCCAATAAACCAAATATGTATCCTGCTAAGTTAGAAAGCCTTATGACACAAGAAAGATAAGAACTGTACTCCAGTTAATTGGCTCGTCGTATCTTGTATTGGGAATCTAATTTGAAAAATTTCATACATTTTACATCCCGTTTAGATGACTACATTATTTTGATTAGAGTCAACAAAAACAACAAAATTTCTCAATAATTCATTTTTAATTAAAATAACCCAGAATATTAATCTTGTATCAATGACAGTTCAATGTCTATCCCTTTTTTTTTTTTTAATAAAAATCTGTTTTTCATTTGCTGATGCGCGTATCTCGTTACATTTTCAGTTAACGAATCCATGATGATAAAGAATAATTGAACTGTCAGAGTATGAAGTAATTTCGTTCCGCGTAGCGCGTGGTAATGACAATGCAACCGCCAACGCAGTGGATATAATCTTTCCTACAAAATTAATTCCATATCATAAAATAATTGGACATGACGTAAAAAATACGATGAATTTAAAACAAAAGGAAAATTATAACACAATGTACGGTAGCAAGCCCTTTTGAAAATCCTTTTATTCCGAATTAATACCTAATTAACTGTTATTATTTTCGGGTTGATTCATTTGTCAAATTAATGTTTGCATTCAATTTACGGGTTCGGATTTTCGAATGCGTTCCTCATCGATTTTCCGAAATTTTCGTTTCCATCTCCAACTCGACACGACCCTTTAGCTATATGTATATATGTATAATGAGAAAGACGCGGGCTGGCTCCTCAAAGATAACGAGGTACGCGCCGGTAATCAAAGGAGGTCGAGACCTTAAATAGCGCGGGCGTGCCTCGTGAAAGAACCAGCCCGACTGGATACAGTTCCTAGCCGGCTACTTGAAGCCCAGCCGAGCCTTTCTACTTACGCTATATGTACAGACGGCCGCAATAACGACGCTGATGAACTTGGTGTTTTCGTTTCGTCTCTTCCTTAATCCTTTTTTTTTGTTGCTTCCTCGGCTAGGAATCTTAGCCAAGAACTTCTCTGATAAGATTACAATTCTATGAGAGCAACATGATTAATAGTACTCGGAGGATTAAACAATAAGTATTACGAAACAGACACGATCTTGAGCAAAAGCACATTTGAATCGCTATAACTTTATTATTTAATTGATCATTTTACACTTCGTCATATAATCATAGAAAATGGTAATTACATATCGTAAGTAGTTACGAACACAATTTGTTCAACGAAAGTTAAAAAGGTTACAATATTTTATTCGTCTTTTCTTTCAAGAAAGACCATATTAATAAGGATTTTTGCTTATTTGCATTTCGATTGCTTAGAAATTAGAAATTTCATGTTTGGACTTGCTCATGAATGTGAGAAAATTTGAGTAACTCACAACCCCAGTTGCAAACCTGTTCCGCCCTTATGTAATTAAGCACCTGTTCACAGTGTAAACCGGTCGGTCAGTCACGTGTTACGAACTGACTGACTTTCTTGCCACGGTTCTCTCAGATCGGAGACACCTGTTTCAACGGAATTCTCGAACGCGTCAGCTGCATACGTTATATGTATATTCATACTCACCGTTTGGGGCTAATAAATGGAGGGTCCTGACATTATTATGATGCTAATTGTTCTACAAATACAAATGAATTTCATATACTTTAAGAAAATCAAAATAGATAAATACATTTTAAAACAAGTCAATTAAGAAGTTATCGTTTGAGGCAAACATGATAACTATTTAACATTAATCAAATAAAAAGAATATGGAATTGGAAATTTGTTTTTGTTAATAGTTTCAGACATGAAGTTCGTGGATCAATTTTATAAATAATTTGTCTCAATTCCTGTTATATAGTTCAAGTAAAAATTTCAAATCTTTTAGCAAAAGAATAGTCACTGGGTAACTAATACTTAAAAGCGATAAATAATTTTAAACGTGAATAGGTATCATCAGATTTCTCGAGCCGTATCTATCATAGCATTTTTCATAAAAAAAATGAAAGTTCTCTCGCTTGAATCGTCGCTTTCGTCGCAACTATCGCCAGGGCGTGTAATCAATAGAAACACGCGATTAAGCTCGAATCACGATTCATCGCAACGGATTTGCCTTCGTTTCTTCGAAATCACGTTCTGTCCCCGGATTAAAAATCTCGGCAAAGTTCATTCAGCTCAATTGGAAAATTTGATAGCTTTTTTAAATCAATTTCTCTGTTTGAAATCCAAGAGAACCACCACTACCTTTTTGACAAGTCATTGATTTTTACGTTTATTCGCAGTTTGTGCTAATTAATATATTTCTTGCTACTAACTATACTTTACTTTATTTACTATGATATAATTGTAGTAAATAATAAGAGGACTTATTATAAAGTCTGCAATTCTGTTCTTCTTCTATTTTATTCCCCTATTAAAGTTTGATACTTTTCACGCCATTTAGCATGTCATAATATTCAAATTACTTTGTAATAGTAGAAACAAAACTCCACCTTTGGCAATGTAATAGAATTGCGCAAAGTATTTCTAAATGCCCCCAATTTCATAAATCTCAAGAGCTGTCCCGGCTAGAAAGGGTACAATAACTGTTCTCGTTAAAATGACGATCAAAGAGGGACGAGAGATGTAATTCTGTCAGTCGTGGCGTAAGTCATGTCCCGATTATGCGCATTGTTCCCGTAGACTTAACGGATGAGCTTCGCGTGTCAAGCCCGTTTTAGATCTGCCTCGGAGCGATTGCATCGCACAAAACGCTGGCTTCCGGTACTGTGAACATTCTAAATCAAAATCCGGCGCTAATTTCGCTACGCGCATCGTGCAGTTTCCCCCATAGAAATCGCCATTCGAGAATAATCGTTTTGAGAACATCTGATCTTTCACGGCCACGCGTTGTCTTCATGAGTGTTAAAATAAGTTGGCAGGTCATTTAACACTCAAATTTATTATCAGTTATTATCAATCTGGTGTACTTAAAGCTGATTATCAAAAGAGTCCTTATTTTGGGCTCGTCGAGATTCAAACGACATTCAGACCGCTATTTTCTTTCCATTTAAAATCACGTCAATAAATGTGGATGGTTTCTCGACTAACTGGAACTTCAAACGTTTGAACAGCGAACGACATTCAAACATTCCGATTTATGGGTCTCTTTCATTTCAATCGTATAGAATACGGCCACAGAAGACCATTTAATGATTATCAGAATTCAACGAACGGTCAATGACTTGGCGAGATTTTTCTTTCATAATATATAAATGCCGTTCTTCAATCTAAAATCAATATCATTCAGCCGCGTTCCGCTTTTCTGTACTACTTACCAACACTTTACATGTTAATCTTTGCTCG
>NW_017142138.1:220228-222527 GCF_001652005.2 Ceratina calcarata
TAATTATTTTGTTTAAACACGAACACTTTTTGTCTGTTCTCCGTGAAATGCTTGATGTGGAGAACACTGGAATAACATGGAAATAGAATATCAAAGAAAGAACTAAATAAATGTTTGTAGGCTCATTTTATATCTAACATTTTAGTCCGTTCAAGATGGAGCGAATGTAAACGAAAGGGTTTTAATTTCAACGAAAATTGTAGATACTAAGTTTCTTTTCCATTAATATCTTTAATATAAAAAATTGGACCATTCATCGAGAAAGGTAGTTTTTTACCTTTATTTTCCATTAAACGCGAATTTCTCTAACGTGCTCTTTGTAATCACGTATACTTTTTGAAATACAAAAACCGTGGGAGTACGTAGATCATCTGCGTCCCGTAGCGCAAAATTCCAGTCCATTTACAAAAACTGCGAATACGTGTATTATTGTGAATTACCGTTGGAGATAATAATGCACAATCGTTGGACTCTCGGCCTGTCGCGAGCACTTCCAGTGGTACAGCTTTTTAATTGTAATTAATGAACGAAAGCTCGTTACCTAAACGAACATTCAACTCACCATTTTCAAAGTTAACCACAACCAAAATATAATTTTTAGTCAACTTGCCCGAGTATGTCATGCCTTTATATTGTTTCAAACCGTTTCATGAATTATTTTTCACTATGGTTTTACAATTCCTTATCTTCTTTCTTTACCCCTAATCTATTCACACGTTCTTCCAAAAAAAATTTGATTAGATTTCACATATCTTACATTTCTTATAATAAAGAAAGTGTTGATTGTTTGTCACAGAATTCTAAACTGGTCTTTTAATTATACGTATATTTCTAAGTACAGAAATTTCCTATCCGAAATTTATTTTCCTACAAATTATACTGTCCAATGTAATTAATACAGTTATGGCAAGAAAATAAATGACTCTTTGGAGGAGTCGGTTATCGATTTCTCTCGATTGTTTTACTGCTTAAAAAAAGAAGAAAGCTTGGAGCAGTTCCGCATCATAAAGTGCAGAAAAAAGGAAGACGGATGAAGGCCAGTGGAATTTCACAGAAAGAAGTAGATTCGGTTTGCGAAGTTGAGAGTGACGAATTTTCGTGGTCTGACCGTGCCAATAAATAACTATAAACTGCGGTTCACATTTAGCTTGAAGCTTTCATAAAAATCGTGAAGTTGCTGGACGACTGTCCAAGCTTAAAGTGCTTTCTGATGAAACGATCGGCGCCCATTAAGTGGAATATTCCTTCCTAGAGCCACCTCTCTCTCATTTGCCTTTTCCATCCATTCGTCGATGCGAGCACAATGTAAAAAAGATTATACGGAACAATAGTATTACCGTGCAGTAACAATCGTTAAAACAGCGTAAAAAGGACCCGTCGAATGAGTCAACTCGTAAATTTGCGCAAACAGGATTACGTCCAAGTTTTCATTCAGTTACGTGTCAAGAAAAAATATAGAGAACGTCGCAAAAACATGAAATGTGAAGTTTACTTTGCCTGTAAAATAATGGAATCATCCTTACCTAAATGGAAATAATTCAAAGAAAATAAATGTAAGTAAATGCTTCATTTAGAGAGCTTCATATCGGGTAGATTAATTAAACACGATCATCACAATTTTAGCTTACATTATTGTGTTATGTCGAATATAATCCAAAATGCAAGCTGTGTTATTATAATTCAACGATTTAAACGTAGCAATAATCCTTAAAATGAATCAAATCACCCTACTGTGATAAATCGATTTGCCCATTGAACGATTGTAACGCTTATAATGAGTTTTGTTAATTACGTGCTAGTCTCTAGGGAACGAGAGGCTGCACGCAGAGCCACTCCAGTAATCTCCCCCTTGCAAATCAATAACGACGTTCTCGTCGAACAAAAATAAGGCTTTCGCAAGCGTTAACGAGGATTTTCAGGCTCAATCCGTTCGATTCTATCCGTTCTCCTCTTCTCGATTCTTTTTTCAACCCCTTCGCGGAACCTCCAAATCTCATTTCTGCACTCTACTGTTCTTCCATTTGTTAATTCTCTTGCGGAGTTGTCATTGTTCCTTCCCGTTTATTCGATCCGTCACTTAAGGATGTATAGGCTATATTCTTAAACAATGCTAGCATGTTGAATTTGTTATTTGCAATTTTAATTCAATTCATGGTTTTTTTGAAAAATTATAGTGACTTAAAATTTGCATGTACTCTTATAGTAATCAGCAGTAACCCAGAGAAAATTTTCTGGTATTTGGTGTACATGTGCGAAGTTGGAAGAAACAACTGACTTGAGGAAATACAAGCCTAAAAAT
>NW_017142138.1:224910-305583 GCF_001652005.2 Ceratina calcarata
CTCCTAAACCGTTGGACTTACAAGAAAATTGCATACGACCTTTCTTGTAGAGGACGACGAGATCTACAATTCCTATATAAAAGTTTTTCGCTAGCGTCAATAGTTTACGAGTAATTTGCAAAAAACTGTTTTTTCGTTTTTCGTCAATAACTCGTAAACTATTGACGCTAGCGAAAAACTTTTATATAGGAATTGTAGATCTCGTCGTCCTCTACAAGAAAGGTCGTATGCAATTTTCTTGTAAGTCCAACGGTTTAGGAGTTATTGAGGAAAAACGAAATTTTTTGTCAAAAGTTGGCTGTTTCGACGGTGGGATGGTCGGATTTTGTCAAAATCAATAAAATGCAGCTTAATCATAGTTAACTCGTTAAATATCGAAATTAGAAGAAAAACAACTTTTATTTGAAGCATTTTTCGAAATTTTGACAAAAAAATTCTCAATTTTTTCGGTATTTTTCGGATTCCTTCAGATCCATCCAGGACCACTTAAAATCTCAGTTTCGAAACGATTTTCGCTGGAGATCAGTATTCTTAGTTTGTATAACGAAAAACAAAAAATGTAACAGGTGCAGAGGAAAAATGGAATCTGAAATCGAGATTCTCAGTCACCTGATTGATTAAAGTACCTCGTAAACAAATTAATTTAAAAGCTTGCTTAAAGAAACGACATCGTTTTGCTTTGTTCACCTCAATGTATTTAGTGTTGATCAGAAAATTTGTGAGGGAAAAAGCTGCTGAGAATACTACAAAAGGGAAATTCGAGAGACAAGTACCTCCCATTTGTTTTCGTTCGCACGGCACGGTTGAAGATGGTTTCGGAGCAGGTTGATCCCTTCCCTTCTTGAAGGCGATGCGTTTTCGGGCTGACAGAAAGAACGTTCGGTTGAATCGAATCGATTGATCAGCCACCGTCTGATAGAATAGTTCACTCCTGCCTTACTTTGAATCGATCGCTTGGTAGCGGTATCGCCGGTATCTGTTTTTGTAGATGAGGCGTTTAGGAAATGGAGCTTCGCTTCCATCGTGAAGTTCCAAGGGAATTTGGATTCGAATTTATACATGCTCTTATTCATAAATCTTCGGACGCTTCTATGTATACTCCAATATAATTTAGCAAAAGACTTAACAAGATTTGATTTGATTTCAAAGTTAGTTTAATTTTTGCACTTTAATAAGACAATAAAGTTATTGCAAATTAAAACCTTTTGATTAAAAAAAGCACGACTTTACGATTGTTGTTTAGACGACTGCTTCTCCTTTATTTATCGATAATCGTGCAGGAATATTTGGGTGATTTAAAAAGTGATGTCATCTTATTTGAATCATCCACCTTCAGGATTGATCATTTGTCAAGAGTCGTGAAATAAAAGTGCCAAGATTCGTCTTCGTTCATTTATTAATCAGAACTGATTGTGTACCATTTTTACAATACATCACTCCATTTTCTACTGTAGTGAACTCCAGTAATGCTTTTCATAATCTGTTAATAACAATGTAAGTGACATAGAAATTATAATGGAGCGAAGAGGTCCGACGAATGCAATGGTTGATGGATCTACTCGTTTACGTAGAACATGGCCCCAAATTTTAAACAAACAACTCACAAACCCACTTTCGTTAATTTGAAATTAAATATGCATTCGCTTTAAAAAAATTTCATAAAATTTACGCTAGAACGTGTTTTGCGATTTAAACGAAATTTTCGTTTAGCTATCGGTAAATTACGATGCCTCTATAAAAATGTTGTTTGCGTGCGGTTTTATTTGATAGAATAAATTACTAATTAATTAAAATACATTGTGGTTACAGTTAAAACTCGAATCGAACTTCTTCGAAGCTTACTGTGGTTGGCGTACTGTGGAAACGTTATAATAATAAAAAGTATCGCGATTGGAATGACAAGACTGTTTATTGGTTTTAATTTGCATTGACAAGAAAATAATTTATATTGTGGAACTACATTTTTCCTCAGGGCATAGAACTATTTGAGACTATTTTATATGCAATTTCCGTAAAATTGGTTGACTCTTTGTTGAATCACCCTGAATAGGATAGAGCGTGTCTGTACGGAGTTGCGTGGAATCACGGAACTTAGGCGAGAGGAAATAATCTCGAGAGTATTGTAGCTTTCTGTCTCTGTGGACGCCATTTATGTACACACGCCTGTCCGCTCTCTAGAACATAATTAAGTTGTTTCATCCTTCTCATGTATTAAACTATGCTTCCGATTAGCGAAGTCCATTTTAATGTCCACACTTTTTTTATTAAATGACTTCTAATTAAATAGCGATTGATTAAAATGACACGTTATAGAAATAATTATAAAAATAAATAACATTCATAAAGGGTATTTTCGTATTTAGGGATAAAAGAACATCCGCTCAGATCTAATATTTTCTAATTAACGAAGATGAAAGGGAAACACCAAAAGCCATAAAATTCACGGCTACATATATCATGAATCCTCTCGAATGGTCTCGCAGGCCTCGTTGTCGAAATTAAGATGGAACGCGGCCAGTCCCGCTCCGGCTTAATTAAGTTAGTGAGATTTACGTGGAAACACATGAAAAAAAAGTCGGTCGCGTCAGTTCGTGACGGAACGATGTACAAGAAAAAACTGAAATCCAACAACTTCATTCTTTAGTTTTTCGTTAATTCTTTTTGTTCTAGCAAAACCTCACACGTGTGATTATATAACGAATTTTTCATGTATTATGTGAAATATTTTACATGTTGGAAGATGAATTTCCGCTCATATAATGGAAATGTTGCCTTAAAAAGTATGAAGTATTTCGTACATATATTATTTTCACACAGATGGGCATCCATTTTATGAATTCCAGTTTATTATGTGATAATGCGAATCCTTTTTTATGTAAGGAAGATCGGACGCGGCGTCAGATGATGATAATGAGATCCAGTAAGAAATTACGGTCGTTTTTCAGTACGGAGGCGAGTCCGGAAGAAGGCTGGCCTCGCAGGAGAAACCGCTCGAGATACAGGACCAATTTCTTCAGAAGCTTGGCTACCAGGACACGTCGAGACGGTCTCGGCTCGGCGTCGATCCTGAATTACGACACCTCATCGCTTTCCACGTGGGTGAGTACCAGAATTATTCGAGTTCGCATTGTGCGCTGACGTTATCGAGAATACGCGCTCTAGTTTAAATTGTTCCTCGTTACATTCGAGATTCCTTCATGCGTAATGCGTTGTAACGCACCAATCTTCTGATCATAAAATGCGAGCATCTGTTGTGCAATGTCCAGCTTAAACAAAAAAAATTATGTTCCTTTTCCTTTAATTATGTATGAATATTGGTATATTATTAATTGGATAAGTTGCTTACTGAAGTAGAATTATATTAAATAAAATATAGTACGAGTTATTTAATACGGATCGTATTCAATGTTTTCTGTAATGAACGCTAATTAGATAGGAGTACAGTATGGTATGTATATCAATCAAGCAATTGCATACATTAATCGCGCTAATTATTCATACACATAGGAAAATGTGACAAATACATTATACAAAAGGTTCAGTAAATTCTGCCGGGTAATTAATTGAATCAATTAGTCTGATCCGTACCATTCGTCAATATATCCATGAGAGGATTCATTGTATAAATTGGACTGCATTTAAAGGTATTTATGAATCAAACAAAGATTCACAGTTTTATCACTAATTATTTAACCTGGGTAGCTCGTGAAAACGCGTACCCGTGTGAGCGTTAATCAGTCGATCAACTAACCACACAGCTTAACGCGACCGAATTCCTAGGTAACAGTGAATACCCGTCAAACCGGAAGTCGGATGTGCATTGTTCTCGATAAGTTTGCATCAGCGCAGCGTCGCCCGTTGCTGGCTGCTGTCACACGGTGTGTTCCCGGCTTGTTGTGTAACAACCTTAGGTAGCTCTTTGCTCGCACCCAATTTCGTTTTTAAATACGGCATAGAATTTGTTGGGTAATCATAAAACTGAATGACAGTAAATTGGAATTTGTTTAAGCAATAGGCTGTGATTGAGAAATTAGGCAGTTTGTTAGCTGGCCGATAGTACCTCGTTCTAAAAAACAAATTAAATCTCACATTTCCGAGCGCGAGTTGTTTCTAAGTATAAAACTTGGCTTTTGCTAAGTTTTTTACCTTAATTGCTGCTCTAATGGCGAGCCACCACTTACAACGTTCGAGTCGAGTATTAAAAGCCGCATAAAGTTAGTGATAAGAAAAGAAAAGTCATACAATTAGACGAGAATGTAAACGAAATTTGGAAGTTCCTTTCAACTTCAAGACATCTTTTTGTTTTCGTTTCTGTTATTTGTTTTATTACAATATCTTGTTTTTATTGCTACATTTGATGGATAACAGTTGATAATCTTTGATGCACTCGTTATTTATTGTCCTTTCGTGCGAGAAATAATTAGAAGAGTTTACATTTTTCAAGACATACATACATAATAATAGTCGAGGGAGTTGGAGAAATGTTACCAAACATTATTCAAGGTAATAAAAAGGTAGAAAAGTGTTATGGATACTAAAGAAAAATGACAGGGTCTAAAATGTCTGAAAGTATACTTAATGTCACAGCTGCTTTCAAGGCTGCTTTTATGAAAATATTACAGAGGATAAAGTTACGTGACTCGTGAAGAGATCTGGAAGATAAAAACATTGCAGCGAATAGGATAATTTCTATAGGATTTATGTTTAGATATCATTGTGGGACATTTGAATGGCGCATACTAGAGTCAAATAAATAAATCATGAATTTCAGTGAAAATGATGATGAAATAGTTGCAATTCTTAGTACTATTTGAAGAACGAACATTTACTCAACCTTGAATAATTCTTTGCATTAAAAAGATATGTTATAACATTAATTACATGAAACAATCTTTCACATAAATTTTAATAAAAAGTTAATATTCTATTCTGTCTTCAACAGATAGATTGCTCGCTCTACAAGAGTTGATTAAGGCAGTGAGAAACAGGGAGTTAAATAGAATGTTTCAAGACTTGGGATGAAATTGTCATGGGATTAGCACGGGTCGCTGGATCTATAGATTGTGGAAACTTTCACAAAGAGAAATTCTGAAACATTGCCCAGCGCCCAACCTGTAATCGGCATTTAGCGTTTCGGCTTGGCCAGCTAGTCTGGTCGTTTTCCAGGGCGCAAGGAGAACGCCTCGTTCGTAGAAGTTTCATCGTGGAAACTCTCAGTCGTTAGTGGTTATTATGGTTAAACATGCGCGCTACCGTTGCGTCGCGTCGCGTCGTCGAGGCTACGCGAGTCCCTAAATGAATTTATTGTTTTAAGGGTAGTCGAAGGTTGTAGCAACCTTCACCATTAATGTACCGTGTCACAAGCAAATTGCGATAGAATGAAAGGGTTGATAACTGCCATAGCAAAATTGACGCAAGTATTTCAAATAACATTGACGTACATTAATAAAAGTTTTTGTATTATTACAACTGGATGCCATGTAATAAATGAAATAAGAAAAGATTTTAATGGTCCTCCTTTTATAAAATTGTTAACCAAATGCGAACTTGAAGTTTGAGACACAGTCAAAATATATTTAATTAACATGTAAGTATAATTAATATTTCTCAGCTTAAAAATATTGCAATGTCGTACATTCTGCACGCCGTACATCCTTTTGATTTCCTAGCTATACGAAGTTAGAATGAACGATGATTCGAGGTTGTACACGATGTTTGAAATTGAAATAATAAAGATAAATCGTAGCTCACAAAGTGGTAAATACAAGAAATGTATTTAATCCCGTCGCGCCGGCACTTTCAAATTAATACGGGTTACTTTTTTGTTCCATGAATTTGCTTTAAGGCGAAAGCAATTTCCCTCGTTTAATTACTTTCTATTCTAATAAAGAACGGTGGTTCCTTCTTTACAAATAATTAACCTCATCCTCTGTAAATAATGAAATACTATCAATGTAATTTAATTAATAAACTCAAATCTTTCAACAGAAATTATTACCTAACAAATTGTAAAAATCGACACATATCCTATCATTTCGGCAAACAAAAAATTGCATTACTTCCTTGAGATTGGATGTGCGTCGTATATAATGAGTGAACCTGAATATCAGATTGCAAATTGCCAATAACCACAACGTAATTCAATTTTGTATTACGGAAGTAGTCAATATTGGTACTATTGGTAGATGCTCGCAGCGATGTAGCCTATGGTAATATTCATGCATACTGTCAATTGTTCCGTAGCCTATCAAACTCATGTCAGTGGAAACACGAAACACGTCAAACAACGAGAGAAGCATTGTTATCGGCATAACATTGTTTTGCATCAAACCTAAAGATCGACTCCCATTACATGGATACGATTACCGTATCGCTGATCGAAATTGGAAGCATTGTACACGCGAAATTCGGATAGGTCAATGAAATAACTAATGGAATCCAAGCGAGATTCATTTAATTCAATTTCATTATTAATTAACTAATCTAAAATTGTTTCATGCTTTAAATTTTCAATTGATAATGCTACATATAATAGACCAAAACAATTGCAGGGTGGTGTACTCTCAGAGTTATTCCACTTTCTCCGAGTACAGTAGTAGGTATTATCTCTTTAAATGTTCATCCGAAACAGTCTCCCGATACCAGGCATTCAGTGCACCCATTATACCTACCCGCTAATGCCTTTAAGAACAGTTTCAAACCGTGCAGGCAAATGTATATTCACACTCATTATCACCGTTTACTATAGCCTCTGCAAACAGCATTAACAAATTGAAAAGTTAACTTCATTCCCATTGTATCGAAATCCGATTCCACTTATTCGAAGATTGAAAACGAATAAAACTATTGAACGCTTGTCTTGTACAAGTTCATAGAATTCATTCACTTTGCGACAGTCGACCTAGATATTTCGTACACAGAATTAATAGTCTATAGTTTTATTATACTTGCATGCAAAGTTTCAGTGAAAAACGAAATGGAAGCTCAATAGAATTTTTATGTCATATTTAAATTTAGCATGAATGCGTTAAAACCCGCGATCCGGCTAAAAAATCACGTCACGCGTTTAGTAATAAAATTCGTTCTTCCGTTTCGCGGCCGTAATCACGTCCGCTATGCGTGGAATTTATTTTTCCAACGAGCTATGCGACAACGTTCCTATTTTACATTTTTCACGTTGAAAATATGTTATTTTAGTTTTAGGCAATGAATGCTGTATGACGCGGTGTTACGGCGATTCGTCGTAAACACAATTTTATTTATCACTTTTTTCTCGCCAGTTCAACTAGATTTTTCTACTTAATTTAACGCGACGTACGCTTTCTGAAACATGAGAGTCTCTTTTTTTCATTCCTCACGCGCGACGTTTGATTTGGCAACGTCAGTTCTACCTCAGTAATGAAATGATACTTCTGATGATACTTAATTCGAATCACAATTTTTATATGAATTGTTCAATACTCACACGCTTCGGGCAGCGCTATGTTTATTTTAAAAATCATATTGAGTTGTGTGTGTGTGTGTGTGTCATTTCTTCACAGAAATATCATACTTTAGTTTTACGCAAACGTCAGAAACTCTTGCTGATAGTTTCACTTGTCAAATTAGATGATTATTTAATTATGAGAGTGAAAGCTAACGGTTTTTTGATAGACAAGGACATGCCCTTACTCTAATAGAATACTTCTTTAAACTTAAAGTAGTAGAATTACATATTCATAAAAATAATTCAAATAGAAAATTCTAATATATAATAAATATTTAATTATTGATTAAAGAATAAAAATAATTCAAACTATTCTTTGCATTAAAAGAATCAAATATTCATTTACCCTTGTACAAAAGTGTTACTGTCTTACAATAGAACGTGTATTTTACATTTTTTAACCGCAAAAAACATTAGTGGGAACGGTATTCGAAGAAATCTCGAAGCTTTCAGCCAGTCCATCGAAGTCTCAAAACTTGTCCACCGGTCTAAGCGCAACTTTCTACGGGAATACGACGCGACAAGGCGTTTCCCAAAGCTTTCTAAGGGCTTTCAGAGAGTGGAAAAAATAGAAAGAACGGCGAGGGAGAGGGAACACTCTGAGGAACTGGAAGGAAGCAGATATCGCGGTTGCGCGCGAACCTATAACGTCTTAACTTAATTAGTATCGGCAAATTGTATAACACGAGTTGACGTAATGCACTTGGAGTTTACGGGTGGAAGTGGCAGCGGCATGGAGGCCATGAAATTGATCATTAATAGCGGCAATAATGTTATAATTGGCGAGGCACGCGTGAACCTCCGCATTTGCGGTCCGTGACTATGGAAACTAACCGCACTATAATGTGATGATGTTCAACAAAGAAACCAATTAACGTTAAATTGGTAGTTCCAATTTTTTACCAAAAATTAATATGGAAGCTCATTCTCCGTCCATAGTTCCATAGTCTATCAATGAAATTTTTTGATGCATCAAATTGTATAATACACCTCCTGATACAAATAAATATAATTCAGCATTGCATTATCCATTGAACTTTAAAACGAATTAATAATCAATACTTTATTTAGTCGTGTATATTGTAAATTCACATGACAGGATGCAATATTATCGTATTTGCGTCGAATATAAAATGATCTGCTGAAAATAAGATTAAGGCGTTTCAGGTATGATTGAAACATTAACAGGCAGTTATGCGCGAGTAGCGTGGCACGGTGTTTCACGTCTGTGCAAAGTAATTAACGAGCGGCATAAATATTTAGACGCAGAAGTTTCGAGGTAGCTCTGAGCGTTTTGAAACTAATTCGTTGGCAAAATTTCGAGTGCCGAAAGTTCACGACGGAACGGGTGCGAATGTAGACGGGGATGGGGGCTGCGCGATGACAAATGGAACTCGGTACGGTGGGAAGTTTAGGGCCAGAGCTAACGTGATACGTACATGTATACTATAGGTAGAAAGTGCACGGTCCATTTCGAAAATTACGACAGGCCTGAAAACCCGTTTTCATGTGCCAGCTACGAGAACTTACACACTCTCCTTCATAAATGCGAATTTAGACTTTGAAATTTGCATGCGCATCTGAAAACATCTGTAGTGAATGTGCAATACGTAAGCTGGAGTACTTGTTAAATTCATTTTGAAAACCAAGCCACACTTTATCAATATCAATAAGAATTATTAAATATTAAATCACTTGATTTTATTAGACAGTCTCGAAAAAAGAAATTTTAATTTCTTACAATCACAATCGCAAAATCTATTATTTCCACATCTTGTTCGACTGTACTTTTTCTTACCTACCTGACTTACGAACGAAAGTGCTCGTACCTAGTTAAGTTTATCGATAGTACAAAGTTCGGTTCTGACTAGTATCTTTGGCGATTTAATTGACACTTCCAGCAAAGTTGCAGCGAATAGTACGTTGAAAGTCTGTCGAACTTTCAGAAAAGAAGTAAGTATGACGTACATAAGAAAACTCGTTTTTTCATCGAATTATTAAAAACTATATTTATTATTGCATTAAATTGTACAATGGAATTATTCCTATTGATAAATGGATTTATTACTTACAACAATCGATTCTAAAAAAAGATGGTTGGATTATTACGTTATTGATTCGCATGGCAAATTCACGTGGATATGAGAGCGTGAATAGACGATTGATTATAATTTATGCAACCGGTTCGCGATAGCCAAGGCTCTGTTAATCGTCGGGCAAACAGGAAGCCGCATCAGGAGCCGCGTGAACGTCAATATTTATTCGATGGATTTTCGTTTAGTATGCCGGTGGATACACGCGATACTAGTTCATCTGGTAAACGCGCGGATTCATGGAATGTTTGGCCTTCGTCTCCTCCATGAGATTCGGTTCAGGCATTCAACTTGCTGGAATCCGTAAGGAATTCCACGGCATTCTAGTGATTGTATTAGATGATAACAATAATCCTATGGACGTGGATGTCCATTCCGTTTTTTAAACAGACTTACATATCATTTTGTTGCACTTTTCATATTTATTAAAATAATGCGCTACGATGTGCAAGATGTAAAAAAGGAGATCAGTGCATATTTTTAAGAATAGATTTTCAAATCAAACAAATATTCAATAAAATATATATGTGTATATACAAGGTGGGGAATATACTTACTGGTGGAAAAATTTTTAAGAATCGATTCTAAAAGCCAAAATAGAACAAAAATCATGAATAAGAGGATTACGTCCAAGCCTCCATTTTTTTTTATCAAGTAGGGATCATGCTTAGGTACGAATCAGTTTATCTATGTATGTATAGACGAATTTTCTTCCACAATGGTTGGTTTCATAAAGTGGTCTAATTATTGCGTCTTGTCATAATTTTTACAATAAATACAACGAGAACATATTACAGTTGCCGGAATCCCGTAGAATCAATTTTTGTTCCACCTATTATAATTTTCACCGCATTGCCGTCTTTGTAATACATTCGCCCTTGTACATACTTGGAAAAATTTCAGCATGCACAATATTGCTCTATGCTCAGTAAAAAAGTACAATTTCATGAATTTCGAATCTCCGTGTTTCCGTAGTGCAACTCATCCTATTCGCTTTCCCTTCGGAAATCTTTCAGCGAGAAATTGGTATTATTCAACTTTTGTTTGTTTGTTTTGAAGTGCTCAATAAACGAGAATTAAAGATGCCAATGGTTATCAATTACATTTTGATATCAAAAATATACTATATTTACAATTTATAGAAACGAAAAGGAATACAATATCGCATGTTTCATTTCAAATTACATCTTATTAAAATTGGTCGAGAGCAATATTGTTTTTAATTAAAGCTCTTTGCATGGGTACTGCAATTTGCTTGATTTTTTTATAATTAAACTAGTGATGGTATTAAGCGGAATGTGGCTTTCAATTTAGTTAAACAGGAATTTAATACATTTTCTTTTTGTTTGGAATTCTGATTTGATAAAGTCAATAACGGACGTTCCAGTTTAATTTTATACCAATTACTGAATTCTCGTTATAAATGAATTTATTTCATTACACGTAAAATTTCCAAAAGCGGGTTTTTATTATATTTCGTAAATCTCATTTCGAATTGAAATTAAAAACATTCAAATGAAGTGAGGTCTCCGTCAATAAATTCCAAAATATTTTATATTGTCATATTAAGTTTAACAAAACGTTAAATTCAAACATGATACCATTTCCGCAAGAGCTGTTCCTTTCCAATAATTTACGACTAACATATATGTTCACTATTAAAATTCCAATAAAAACATCCTAAGTAAATTTCTGCTTGCTTGTTTCAGGACCCGCATCCCCATTACCAGAACTAACGGGTTACAGCCGTTGCGGGTACGCGCTGGTACTAAAAGGGTTGGTTTTTCCTCAGTGGAAACGACGACCGTTAGCTGTCATCGGATCCAGGCTGTTCCTTTATCCGGGTAAGTGTTCCACTTCTTCCCCTATTCTATACTACAAGAAACTGTTGGTAGGGGGTTGCTCCTAAGACCTGTCGAATGGCCAGGAAACGGATAAGAACCGGATTTATTTCTTGCTCCTCGTGCTAAATTTCTTGCCACGCCAATTATTAAAACGTATATCATAGGATTCTGATTACCTGCCGTGAAAACGTGTTGGCTAAAGTTAAATGTTGCTGATGGAAACCGACAGGACGTTAATTCGTTTGCAACACGCGTTTCATAAATCTTAAAACTATACAAGGACTCGAAATGTAATCAATATAAATAAGACGTAAAATTGGGATGAATTGAGATAGGTGAATTGCGTCAAAGATCCTTGTTTGAAAATTTACGATTTTCCGAGATTAAATATAACTTTGTAATAATTATATAACAAATGATGTAGAGAATCAATACTTTAGGGGAGGAATAGTACAATTTTATAAACATTTTATTATGTAACTTTGCTACATTTATTATATAGTTTTCCATCTATCCATCATGTAAATTTGTAACATTTTATTATGTAATCCATTGCACAAAATTTCAAGATGCTGCAATATTCTTTTGCTATTATCTTCGGGAAAGAAGAGTAGAATTAGAAGTGAATTAATTGCAACATTACAAATTAGATGTATGTATGAATTTTTTCATCACGCTAAACTCTTGAACTCGGTAATCTAACTTTGCGATATTCATTCGAGGATCAAAAGTTGCGCAAACTCGTTCCGCGGTAGTTTCAACTTGAACTTATAAATCTCGTTTCGCCTTTTCTTCGAGTATCTCGATTGTTTCCACGTCTTCTGTCTCTTCGCAGTTTCAACTTCTGTCGAGCATTTCACAAAAACTGTTCCATCAAACAAATAGTGGATTGCCAAAAGATGATTCACAATGAGTTCTGTTTCAAGTATTGATATTAAAAAAGTGAAATGTAATATAATATATATTTGAGAATTCCATTATGTGGAAACATGAAAAATGAATTAATCTAATTATTCGTACTTCTATGAAACATGTTAACAATATTTGTAACTATCACGATTAGGTACAGTTAATTTTTTTTCAAACTGAAAAAGTGGTTTTTAAGGAAACATCTAATACAATCGCTTTACTGTAAAACCAACGGTTGTCATTACAAACAAGTTCAATTCCGCTCACATCAGCAAATCTCAAATCCTCTTCCGATTCTCTTACAAGACGCGAGACAGGCTCTTCGTGCGTTCTGATAACTTCCCCGTCATAAAGTTAGGACGTATCCGCAAAAACCGACAGCTGCGGGCCGAGGATAGCGAGAACGCGAACGTAGCATTTCATCTCCGCGGGGAAACGAATGAACGGACGGAATGGATGTTTGCATTCACGATGACAGCTCCTTATATAACGGGTCAACGTTTCCAGCGACGCACACTAGTCCCATTCAGGACTTTGAAGGAAATCCAATTTGAAAAAGTTGTCTTATCAGTCACGGGAGTTACTTGTATCTTGACTTTAACGTTCGACAAAGGCAGCCCAGCCCGTAGATTCGACAATGAAATTGATCGACATTACCAATCGTGGAGAACTTCCGGGGGCTGAATCAAACCGGAAGATGAATCACGTATGGAGAAACTTCGAACGAAGCTATGCTCGTCTTCAAATGTAATCTCCTTTTTTCATTTTTTTTTATTTTGTTTTACATTCTTGATATTTTAATGCATAATGAAAATTTAACTAATTTAAATTGTACAATTTTAAAAGGTGTATGTAATGTAGTGAGAACTCTAACAAATTATATATGAATATCTGAATAAAATGTTGTTAACATTTGTATTTATAGATAAATGGATTAGTTAATGAAACTATTGAGTATTAATTCACATTTCATATTTATATATATCACGAGTCTTTTGGTTGATTACATAATTGATAATTCAAATCAGTTTTGCATGAATGATATGTTCTTGGGAAAGTTACGAGTTCGGAAGGTATGATTTCCTTTCCATTTCGGCGTCTCCTGTTCACGAAACACCATGATTTATCCACGTCCCTACGTATCCTTTCTCGCCTCGCCGTGAAACGGTCCTGTCAGCATCGTCGAGTGCGTGGATCAAGAATTTCTTCGAATGGAGACGGATTTATCATTGGTGACATGCAATTACGGCTCCGAATTGTCCGCACAGTTGATCGAGCAACGATATCGAAACGTCGACTCTTCTCTGGATTGAAATATTATCTTCTTTTCATTCCCTTTTTATAATGGTAGAACAATTGGCTCATTCTCGAGCTGGAAATCATTGCATTTCAATGTGAATTCTCAAGACTATGAATCCGTATTCCGTACTTACATTTAATCATTTATTCATTCAGGTATTCGTTAATTTATCCATTCATTTTATTATTCGTTTACTCAATCATTTATATACTCAGCTTATTTATTCAATCGTTTATTCATTCGTTTATTCAGTCCAAAAATTACTGTTATCTCAAAGAAACAAATTAAATAGAATTCATGTTAATCGTTTCTGAATTGACTAACATTTTGTTTGAACTAAAAATTTTAATTCTACTCAGGATTAATTGAACCTATTAAATACGACGAGAACATAATACAATTTCCTTTAAATGTAATCTAAAATGTCTTTTGGAGGACAACTTTAACCGATTCTGTTGACCTATAAGCGTGAGGTTCCGGTCGTGGTAGCGTACTCCATCGGTCAAAGAGCCAGCTCGAAATTTACCTTTTCCGTTTTCCGTGAACGCATTTCAGGGAGGATGTGCTTTAACGGTCGTCCTTCTTCGGGACAGTTTCCCCGGGGGCTTGATTAAACTCTGGGGACTGCCAGTAACAGGTGTTTGTCATCGCATCGGCGAACGCGTTGAATCGACAGCAAACAACCGATCTGACGTAACGGCCTGCTGTTTTATAGACTGACTTCCGCACTTTTGGTAGAACCGATTTACTTTCCGGTTCGCCGCGGTCAAGACCGCAGCGGCAGACGAAAAGCACTGGTGAATTTGAAATCGGCCGGTGACTAACGCGGCCTCCATCACGCGGGCTTAAGTTTGTTTGCCCTAATTAGCCCGGTTGAAGTCGATCCGCTTGCTCTTTGATGCCGACGAATCTAATTTACTCTTTCATCCTAATCTCGTCCCATGGATTGCATCCTGCTTTGTTGGCAGTTGATGAAGTACACGTATGAAAACGAAATTCACTGCGTGAAGTTTTAATTAACCAGTTGGACAGTGATTTAATTGCCCGTCTTTAGCTAGAATTATATTGATCCCCTTCAGATAACAATTTGTTTACGAAGAGAGAAAGTGAAAATATATAAAATTAATCATTCGTCGCTCTTTAAGCTCTTGCATATGTTACCAATGGAAATTCATCTCGTAGAGTGTGTAAAAAATGTTGAATCAAATCCGGCACGTTTGGAAATAATCTTATACAAGTTTTAGAGTTTCTTAAATGATCTTTCGTACTTTCAATTTTAATCGTGGGAAGCCAAATGGACTATCAATTCTAAAATTCATTCTAAAGAATTGTAAACGCCAATTCACGACTTGTCACAGTTTAAGTAAGACAAATGCGAATATTTACGAAACTTTTTTATAAATGTCGCGGCCATTTACCTGGCAAGAACCTGCGCAACGGATCGATATCCATAACTACCCGAACGCTCATTGATTCCGACATTTTTATCAAACGACAACGCAGTTGAACGGAGCTGAACGTCGCTTTGCCGAACGTGACCAGAATCGAATAATCGGTTTCTCGTCGCGGACCCTCGGAATTTTTCCCCGATATTCTCGGGCTATAAATGGCGTACAATGCAATGGAAAACAGACAGACTGCGTTATATGCGGCTATCTTTGCTCATTCCTGAATTACATCTTTTTCCATTTTTTATTTGTCCCTCTCTTTCCTCTCTTGCCTCCATTTTATCTTTTTTGTTCGCAACGATTGGCTCTTAAAATTCATACGGCAAGGTGTTTCTCTCGCTGAATATCGATTTTGAGATTGACGTTGCTTGATACATTTTTTTTCTCTTTTTCGGGGGGTTTTTCTCATTTTGGTTTCGCGCTTCGTTTCCGGTTTTATTTTTTTCGAAACCATTCCGAGTATGGAGCCTGTGGAACATCCGAAAGAGTTAGCGATCGATTAACTCGAAACAAGACACGGCCTGAGTTTTTCATTCCAGGATCCCCGGCAACTCCGCGCATTGTTTTTTGCGCGAGGCAATTTACTATCGGTAGCCTCGACTCGCTCCCTTTGCGACGAGATATCGATCCCAACAGACGTGATTAGCTTTGTTTCTATCTGCACGTTCAGATCTAGAGATGAGGATTATCCGCGAGATCCATGCACGCCCCGTGTCACGCGATCATCGCTTCCCGATTGACGTTTAGGCAAATACGATCATCTCGCATTTTCGGCTTTCTCTCATTCAAATCCTCAACGACTTATGGATTAAAAGAGATGTAAAGAATGTTAGCATCAATTGACTGCGTTGACAATAGCAAAAAACTGTAGCAATGCAATGTCAAATCTTTTTTCTTTTAAATGTAGAATCAAGTTATTTTCACTTAAATTTTCAAATATCTATAAAATGCATTTTTCAGGTGTTTTCATGTGTCAACTGATAAAAAAAAACGTAACATTGCCAAGAAAATTTAGATATTATGAAAGACAGTCTAATTTCAATAATACGTTGCTATTGTGTTTTCTCTTATACATTTCATTTGTAATTTTTGTTAAAGAAAAGGAAAGGGGAACAATTTAACAAATAAAAGTATCATTATGCTTTATCAGAACTAATGTTTATTACAAAATATAAGTGCTGTAATAATAGGATGTGTGTTAACACGCAACGCGAAAAACGAATTTTAGCTTGGGTCTCAGACTCTCACGGGTCTCTTTCGATTGAACGGGTCGAATTTTCGCCACCACCATCTAAAAGTTGGCTCCTCTAATGAGTGGGGTCGCTTAAATTCATTTAACCAGAGGAGGGAAACTCGAATCCCGTGCCGTTCTGTCCGCCTCGTTGGCAAGTAGTTTTAATGCACCTACCTAAATTGTTCGCGGTAGATACTTAAACTGCGTTTTGAACTGACTATAGCAATTCGCTCAGCAGATATTGTTTAATACACAGCTTGATTAGATTTTTTTCGATTAATTCTTTATAGTACATTAATTTATTTAGTTTATGCGATTATTCATTCGTTCGTTCGTTCAATCTCCTGTTCTATCATTTACTTAATTTTTTATTTCTTCATGTACTCGATCATTTAATTCTTAATTTACTCAATGATTTATTCAATCGTATACTCAACTATTTGTTGTTTCGTTTATTCAATCATAAAATTAATACCGTCCAATAAATTTTAACTTAGGTACATTTCTATTCTATTCTACTTTTCCGTAAAAATGATCCCTTCTGTCCATACCATTTTGACGTCGTTCCTTGACTAACAATATTAGCATCGCGAGAGAAAGTTTTTCAACATTGCTTCATAATGAGCTGAAACGTTGACCGGGCTTTCTGAAGCTTTCCAAAAAGTTTTAATTGCTCCACAGAACCACAAGCACGGTTTGGTTGTTACTTTGCATCCGCACTACTTGATCCATCGAGTCAATGAATCGAATTGAACCTTCGACCAAACTTACGGTTTTCCTTTCAACATTGCATTCTTGTAGAATAAGTCGAAGGAAATGCTCTTTCGCGAATCGATTCGTAAGTTTAAATTATGAAGCTTTGCAAGATTCTACTATTTATTAACAATTACAATCGTTTGTCATATTGCTCAATGATTAAGATGGAATACCAATTTCAAAAGATTTCAGTATTATGTAATCGAATATTAGTCAATAGTTAAGTCAATAGTTAAGAAAAATCTTAATTGACGAATTGCAATTGAATAGTTAGTATAACACTCATTTAAATCTGACATGATAATAGTTTGAACATAATATTCAATCATATGATACAATATGACAACATAAAATGTTACTTTCAAATCAGATAATATTGTCAAATATAATTGTAACTAAAAGGATTCAAAGTAACTCTCACATATAAATATTAATCGATTGAGCTTTTGTTCAGACAAGACAAAATGATAAAATAGTGTTTTGAATTAAATCCGACGGTCCTTTTCCCTGGGACGATATTATCGAATTACATGAGCCCACTGAGATTACTTTCCTAAGCTATTGCTCCCGAAGGGACAATATTATCAAACAAACAATCGCTCGTATATACGCATTAACCATGCAATTGTTTCCGCGTGGAAACAAATCAGCGGTAATTATTAATTCCCCTCCCTCCCAGCCCCAAGGGAATCCGACGAGAATTCTGTGCAAAATATTGCTCTCTTTTTATTTCACTGAATGAATTAACATAACTCATTCAAAGGGAAATTCTATTTAGCATTCCATTATTAGCAAATTCACATATACGTGTATGATAATTATTAAGCAAAAATTATCATAATGCGATGCAAAAAGAGACAATGATTCGTTTACAGTATGCAGCAATTTAACATGATACATAAGTAATAAGGATACACAACATTATAACGAATTATTATATTATATCAAATACACACTTGTTAGATTAGGCAAATAATTTCAAAATATACTTGAGATAATTCATGATTTTCATTGAAACTATGAATTAATAATCTATTATATGTGTTTTTAATTGATGAAGTAGTCTTCATGATTTCCAAATTATTATTTGTCCAATCTTTTGGCAAACGATAAACACTGTGTTCCTGTATTCACTAATTGTAAGACTATCATGGATATCACATTGCAGATAATGAACCATGTAAGAGTAATAGAGTCTCTAACGGTGCGTTATTATTCGACGCAGGTAGGACGGCATAGAGGGTATGCAGCGGTGGCGGCCGCATAAAATCCGATTTGCATCGGTGTTTTCCCCGGAAGAGCTGTTCCGGAAAATTCGATCAGGCGAGCCGCGTTGTCAAACCGCGGCGCGCGTTTAGGCGTGGCTCACGCGGCGTGAAACAAACACGTATCGAGGATTTAAAGCTGAATCACTCGCTCTCTCTCTCTCTCTCTTTCGTTTAGTCACACGATTTCGTAGATCGCATAACGGCGATGGACAGCTGCCACCCCCGTGTAATTAGATGACGCGGCTCGGCTGCGTTTGTCACTGTCAAAAACGTGGCGGTAACTGTTGATCCCCGGGAATTTATCGTTCACCAGCTAATTGCGCGACGCATCGTTTCACGAGTTCCACTTTTTTTTTTTAAGTCGTGTTTATGGCAGCGGATGCATCGTTTATCTATTTTCACCAGTTGTGATCAGCTTGGTCGAGTAATTGGAAACTAGTAAGCAAACCTGGTAGATTTATTTCTTGGTAGAAGAACAAAATTGTGTTGAATTAAATCTTATACTAGTTGATGCGACAGTAACTAGATTGACCTGTTTCATAAATACAGTTTTAAAAAGCAGAAGCTCAGTTTCATTCTTTAAACTCGATATCTGTTACTTTATCACGTTTCTTATTTCTTTGCACCTCTCAGATACTCTGTATACTGTTCCATAGAAAATATTCGCGGATAATCAATTCATAACCCAGCCGCGAGATTCAATTTTACTTTTGCGAGACAGTAGTCGAGTCGGATCTAACCGATCGATGACTAAATTCGACGATCGATCATCTTGGTTTTAGCCTGTCCAGAGTCCCGACCGGAGTGGATGGAACTCAGCAGCGGGGGCGCGGTGTGTTACGCCCCGTCGCGCCTCGGAAAACTCGTGCTGCGTATCACTGGATATCCAAGGGTCACCCAGCAGAGTCAACAGCAGCAGCAAGAGGTCCAAGCTCACCACCGCGAAACGAGACACTTGTATCTTGGCTTTCATCATCCCTGGGACCGGGACATGTGGAAAAGTTGGATTAAACAGGTAAGTCAAACCAAACATCTCGGAGGGAACAATCAATCGATTGATCATTCTCTTTGTTTTCTCTCTTTAATTTCATTTCTTCGTTTACCGTTTGAAGGAAAAATTAAAGCAGTAGAGCGATAAAAATAGAAAAATTTTTACATTTAGGCATTACTGAAATTATATTTACGATACCAACCCAGGTCTGCCACCTACCCTTTTAAATTATCGCTTTATTATACGAAGTGAATATTGGAAGAGTTAAGATTTTATACGATTGCCAGCAAAACTCTAACATTTATTAACTAATTTGAATTCTAAATATGTATTGGAAAATTTGAATGAAAAGAAAGTAAAGTGCAAAATGTCAAGTTTTGCTTGGCTCGCCAGTATTCGAGTCGAGCAGGGCCCTTCCCAAGGGTGACCACGTCTCATGAAGGAAAAATGAATAGAAATATTTTTGCGAGGAGTATTAAAAATTAAATTGGAAATTAAATTGACCATAGCCGAATAGTGTTCCTTCGGAGGTGGATGGACCGATTCTCTTTCGCAATCGCGCTCTTAATTGAAATTGGCAACTCGTTTAATCCCAGCCATACCCTCTCACGTAATTGAACTTTTTCTCGCCGAACATCTTCTATGCTGAAAAGTTTAATTAACAAACCTGCGAATACTGGTAATTAAAATTAATTAACCGATTAGATCGGGCAAATTATCAGCTCACACCATAAGTAATAATCATTTCGCTTGTTTTTTAATTACAAGTGAATTGAACAAAATTGAGTCAACTCGATCACTTTTCGCTGTCATTAACGGCAAAGCCGAGAGACTTGTCAAACGAAATCGGAGCTTCGGAACGGATGACAAAGAAAAATAAGAGGAAAATGAAAACGCGTCAAAAGTAAGATGACTTCCGCGAAAAGAATCTCCCAGCCCTGAAATCAGTCTTCATGGGGAGAAGGGACGGGGTGTAGAGGGAAGGGATGAATGTTTGCCAAGCCAAAGAATCGTGGCCGACTTAAAACTTGGAACCCCAGCACCAGCGAAAAGCAATTCTCGGCTAGAGCTGACTAACTCGCGGAAGAATGAGCGATCCTTATCCCCGGCGGCGAAGAATTTTGCATGACGTTCTGGAAACGAGTCACCCTCTCCTCAGAGAAGAACCGCGGCCAGGATTTCGTTTTATACTCGAGGAGAGGGTGCAAAGCCGTCGGTGTTTTTAGTCATAAAGAAATTGCGCGTTCCGCTGACGCCACGTATTTTCGCGAACAGGAAGATAATGAACGTTGGATTATTTTTCGCTGTCTGGTCGTATTTTACAAGTTGACGTGTCAACAACTTCAAAAAAACTTCGAAATTCAATGCAAATAGTATATTACAAATACTTATGAAATTTTTATACACATTCTGCACATTCTTCTTTAGATTGTTTATAAATTAAGAAAACTCATTTCCAGGAATAAATTCATTCTCTACGTTGCAAATGAAATTCCTCAGTCGTAATACTAGAGTTCCTCTATAATCAAAGCGCTTCATCCTGTTTAGATATAATAAAACAAAAAATAATAGAACTAATATTCGAAATGCATCTAGTCGATGTATCCACGTATTTCCTTTGAAATCGTGGATTCTGCTAATCGCACGGAATTGAATAAAGTGGCCGAAGATCGATACTTTTACATTTTCCATGGAGATCGATTTGATAACCAGGAAAGGAAGAATCGAGGACAGGAGTGGAAATAAAAGTAGAAGAGGGTCGAATCGTCTGGCCGGCGCGGCGTTCGATATTTGTTTGAACGCCGGTCACAGGCTCTGACTTATGGGATTATAACCCGGCTTGTAGCGGGAAGCCATTGACCCGGGTCTCTTCGAGATCCGACTTCGAGATCCGTTTCCCTTAAAGAGATACCCGCGTCGCGTCGCGCCGCTTCGCCGAGCTGCATTCATGACGAGTCCCGATTCCCTGCCGGGAATAAAGAAAGTCCGCCGCGCCAATCCGCGATAGAGTTCAATAAGCGGCCCGTCCACCCGCTTTAGGATTCAATCGGCATCATACGACCGATATTTCATATTTCCCCGATATTAGTAGCGCCGAAACTCTATCCTCGAGTAACTGCCACGTTTTCCAGACCCGAATTCTGATTTCCGTATTCGATGAAACGAAACGACGGTTCGATGATTAAGAGATGTTTCTATGCAATCTCACTACACAATTTTAAATTTGATATACAATATTTAATGTCCGCATAAGAGTTTTACACATTTTCTTATCTCTTTCAAACATAAATTGTGAATTAAAACCAAGCTTCTTGGTTAATAATACTTACATAAATATATTTTCTAGGTACATGTTAAAGAAGTCTTATATACGCGAGAGAATGTATATTTTATTTTGTCTACCTAATTTATATAAGAATTTACATGACAATTTCTTAACCACATATTTTCCGACATTTTGCCAGCGTGCGAGTTTAACACGCAAGGGACTTTCAATTAGGAAAACGAGGGTCGGACAAGGATCTTGTTTTCTCTCGACCGTTTTAAAAATGGGATTCGAGGAACCGCGAGATCGTCCACTTTGTAGCCGGGATAGTAATCGTGTGGCCAGGGTGCAGCGTGTAACCGGTAATCGTCCGCGTTTATGATGCAATTTCGGATGCACGGACGCGTAAATCGAGTTGGCCCCGGGTGAATTAGTGTCCGCAACACCTAGCATAGCTCCGGCGTCACCCCGTTATTGGCGGCCTGATTCGATTAAGCTGCATCAAAACGCGGCGTATGCGCATGTTTGGTCTCATTTGCGAGTAGACGTTCCTCCCCCTGCAGTTCGCTGGCCTCCTACTGGATCAAAATCGCTTAACGATATTATCCTTTATAGCTTCGCGACACTTTGCCTTACGATTAGTGCACGACGAAATTTACAAATGTCTGTGTATACACGTATTGGCCCCTAGAATAAACACGTAATAGATAGTCAGTTTCGTGTACAATTATATTTATGATTTGTATAAACTATTAAAAAATGCGAAGTGTTTCGATTATTTATTTATAATAGTACAAAAATGTAATTCAGTTCTATTTCTAGCAGCGAATTCTGTCGAAATTCAATCCATATATTATCAATTACAAATCGTCCATCGGGTTAAGGTAATTTGCCTGTTAAGAAATATAATTAATGATTGTAATTATTGATTATACAATCCATCATGATTACTGTTACGTCAATACTTGAAGCTATCGAAGTTGGTTGCTTGCTAGTACATCAAGAAACGAATGAATCCTCCTCCATAATTCATGCCAGGTAATATCGTTAATGTTGAAACGTTCGCCGCGGCACCTGTGTCCGAAATGCTTGCCGAATTTCATCGATTACATTTCGTTGCCAGTGCAGTAACAGAAGAATGTCAAAGAAACTATTTTATTTGCATTCAGAAGTAATTTAAAATATTTATTACATTCTTCAGTACTCGATTCAATAAGAGAACTCGTATTACCTGTATGATGTAATAAAACGATGCGCTCATATCGCAAGTAATAAAGTTTCGTTTCAAGGACAGAGAAATAATAATGGGAAGCACAAAAGACATTTTCCAATCGTTCTCCCTGTCTTGTCTTCACGAGCAATACGCGGCGCGACGCTCCCTTTTTTCCGTGATCTACATTTGGATATTAAAGTTTGTTCATCGTGATTTCATATTCAGTCGGCACCGACAGTGCCTCTGGGCCAATGTTTGCGTCATTCCGAATTCCTCTCGTTTCCGATTCTGCTTCGAAATCAGACGACAACGTCAACTTATCGCGTCCTCCCTCCACTACTCCTTACCTAAAATCGTCGATCTTTTCGGCGTTACCTTCCTTTGATTTCGTCCGACCGAAAACCTATTTTATAATGGATAGTGAATAATCGAGAAAAGTCTTAAGTTGCAATAGATAATATTCAAGGCAGGTAGAGTTGTTCATAAATTTCGTTGAAAGTGGCGAAAATTTTCTACATAAAGTGTGAACATGACATCCATTTTGTTACACACTGAACTCTTACTCGTTATAAATCCAATAAAATCTCCAATTCCATCTCTCTGAGCTAAAATGGATAACAGAAATTGCACTCGCATGGTCGTTAAACTAATTACTCTGCATGAAAGTCTGAACGAGGAGCGAACAAGGAAAAACGGTATTATTGTTTCGGGGGCGAAGGAAGGCATCAAAAATTAAACGCGTTGGACATTTCGACGTGGTATGGGGGACCCGAACGAGGAAAACAGGAAAATGGCCGGCGCGCGGATTGAATTATTCAGACGAGGTAGAAACAACGACAGCGGCACGCGCGACAGCACACCGTGTATATGCCCCGGGTTGCCTATTTGTATCGAGCGATCGGGTGAATATTTAGCGACGAATTTATCCGTTGAATCATGATCTCTGGTTGTACCTATGCATTTCGGGCAGTGTGTCACGTTCGATCCTGACCGATCGTACCGGTCGGGAATCAATATTCCCCGTAACGAATCCATGCGTGTCGTCCCTGAATTCAGAGTCTCTGTTTGCCACCCTTCAGGAAGAGACTTGCTCATACGCTATGCATTACACTATCATTTATCAACTATTAAAATCAACAAGAAATGATCAGTGTACAAAATGAATGCAGTGGATAAATCAGAAACTGTTCATTTTATTAATTCTGATAGTAATACAAAATCAAAAGCAGTATTTTTTATAATGAAAATCAGTGGAGATAACGTGTAATTAAAACACAAGAATACAAAAAATAAAAATATGACATCATAGTAGGAATACAAACATGATTAAATATATTTTATATTTTAGATGTATTTACTAAGTATAAAATTTCATTATATCAATTCAAATAAACATATTTTTTTATTACAAAAAAACGGTTTTATTTAACAAAATGCTGATGCACAAAGGATTAGACCAAGCAAATACGCTGACGTGTAACTGGCAGAGCAAAGAGGAAACGAGTTTATGCGCAGAAAACGCGTGCAGTGGCAATCATCGGCACCTCCTATATCATTGCATCATTAATTAATCGTATTCATTGCGTTTCATGCCTGTGGGAATCCGAGCTATAGTACTACAACGCCGACATATGCAGTGTACGTACGCAGAACACTGAGTCAAGCGCCACACATACATGTGTGTGTACATATCTTTAACCGCATTCAAACTATTCTAGAACAGTTGCCGTTTGGAACATTGAAATCATGCTCAAATATGTGGAAAATTAATCCAAATGCTGATCACTATCCAGCGAATAAGATAATCGATACAACTAGTAGAGAATCACTATCGCATTATGCTTTCGATTGCTTGATTAGCGATCAAAGTTAGCACTAAACGCATCTTGCCATTCGGATTTTATTGTCACAGTTAAATATTTATAATAGAAAAAGATTAAAAGTATTGTTAAAATAATGTTTTAAATAAAAATCAATAATTCGTTCTGAAATTGTGCGAATTCAACCGACCTGTTGGCAATGCTTCGACATTTATTGAAAAAATACGACGAGGACACTAGGATAGGCAAGTTCCATTCGATCAGTAAACGAAATGAAATAAAAGGTTCCCAATTTGCAGTATTTCCCAACAATCGGCTCTTTCTATACCGCTTTTTACGACCAATCTCACATGTGAAATTCACCCCACGCTGGTTAACACGATTCGCGTTTCGCGATCCAATTTTAAATGATGAACCAATTTCAACGTAATACGTGACATTAGTTCCGTAGCAGCATTAAGTATTGCAAGACATGGACGACGAACCGTTCAATATTTCATTTGTTTTTCATGTTGGCGTAATCACTGCGCTGGAGAACTAATGAAACTGTATAGTAGTCTATACAGTCTTCAATCCTAAATATTATTAAATAAATGTTTTCATACGTCCATTTTTGGCCCTCGGTGAATACTATAAACGCTAGAGACTTTTTTAACGATCACGATTCGATTCAATCACGGGACTGTAACTAAGTCGTAATTAAATGTAGAAGAAACTGTTGGATAACGATCGGCGGGCCTCGCGATACTCGCGAATCCCGGCAATTTCGAAGTTGCTCGTGAAGATATAAAGTTCAAATGGCGATTTCAGTCGTAAATCTTCGATTGGATCGTGGCGGGGGTCTGCGGCGAAATCCACTGTAAATCGCGAAAGTTTCTTCTTAATCGGTGAAAGGCACTTCGCTGAAAGTTACCGCTTACAACTTCCCCTCGATTTCCAAACATTCCAGCCACCCTGGTCCTCCGACACCGTCTCTCTTCGGCTGCGTTCTCGATTCTGTTCTCACTGTTCGTCTTTAAAAGTCTCGGCATTGTTCGAACATCGCACTACAGATGTTGAATTTGTACAAAATTCAGATATCTTTTTTTGAAATCTAAAGTGCATCGCTAAAATTAGAGTCATGGCGTCTCGAGCTTCCTCAGAATTTTGAGTCGATATCTCTTGTCATAATTCAAACCCGCAATATGTACAAGCTTTGTATTCTTCGATACCTACCACTCTAATCTGCATAAATTTCTTTTGTTGAGTTCCATAAAACTTTACTGTTCGCTGTTTAATGCATCGCATGCAGCGGAATTTTTAACAGTAAACTTTATGTTGAATAATAAAAAAGATTTACGAGAAATAAAAATAAGTTTGCCTATGTTATACATACATAGAACTGTGCTGGTCGTTTTGAATATTCCAGACATGCGTGTACCTTGCGGAAGTCAACGCGTGAAATATTGTTGTAAATGAAGTTATTGCGACGTGATACCTATATAGTCCATGTATCGCCGGAAGTCGCCATCTCGCGTGGAATGGTTAGCAATACTGTCAAATTTTATAACAAACATTTTTGATCGTTTCTCTTTCTTAATAAACAGAAAAATATTTGTATCCTACTTTTTTTTATTGGCAGTCGTCCACGTTAAAGAGATGATACTATCCCTCAAATATACTTAAGCACCAGTCTGTCGTATAATCTCTATTTGCATCAGAACATTACTTTATTTACATATAATACTTTCTAAACTATTTTGGTTTTTCTATAAATTCTGTCATATGAATATAAAAGAAAATTTTTCTATAATCTTAACATATAGAATTCACGTTTATACAATTAAAATACTAAAAAACGTTCCCACAGTCAAGCTTAAATGAAGCATTTGTATTCCATTAATTAAAATGAAGAAAGGAAAGAGGCAAAACATTGTTCAGAAAATATTGTGAAACTGGTTGGCCGTTTTTCAACAGGTCCCTTTGATTTATTTCCAACGTTCCCCTTTACCCTCAAGTTGTCTCGTTTTCTGTCGCCAAGCGACGATGGTTCCACTTTCCACCATTATTCCCGTCAGAGGATCGGCTGCAGAGGGAACGTACCGCGTGGACACACGAGTTCACATGAATTTCCGCTCGTTAGGCGGCGTACGAAGTGTAGACGCAGACGCGCGTACGGGAGAAGATCCTTTTCCCTTCCTTCTTTTTCTTTTTCTTCTATTTCTTGTTTCTGCTTCTCCTTTCTTCCTCTCCGCGCCGAAATCATTCTCGAGGACACTCGAAACGACGAATGGGTACGTACGCGTGATGCGATCAAAGAATCTGTTCTGATTAAAGCGCTCCTCCTGACGAAAAACTATCGTGCCGTGGCGAAGGTAAACAACTCTTGCTCTTCTAAAAGCGTTTTCTACGACGCGTCACAGTGGAAAAACAGTTTCACGTTCGTGGATGCAGATTGCAATCACAATTTAACGATCCTCTTACTGATCGTTTATAAAAACGCAGTTAATTTTACAAAGAATAAAAGGAACAAATTATGAAGTAAAACATTATTATTAGGTTTGTGGTATAAAACTTAAATTCTAATTTTCCAATAAAAAACCATCAGACATTTTTTATCTCATTGTCTGTCGTTAAGAGATAAATTAAGCATGATAATTTTATAATCATTTATATTTCAGCAAAACACGTTGAAATTTTTAGTTTATTATTATTAAGAAAATGTTTTTGGAATGGTGAAAAAGAATTCTTGTCTCCGTGCGATATCTAGCCTTGTGGAAAATAGTTTCTTGGAAAATTTCTCCAAGGGCTCGTTCGCCTCTTCTATCAAGTTTTAAAATTCTTCGAAATTTGTGAGCACCGTGTCGTGCAACCGTATATTTGTGTCGTGCAAGTTTTGTGGTTGAACGATATTGGAGCTGAAAATAATTCTGACACTTCGGAATTTAAAAATTTTTTCTGTGCCATCATTTATTGTACTAAAGTATAATATATTTTCGAATGTTTAATATTAGAAGTAAAATAATATTTGCACCGAAAGAATCAAAATATGAGGTACATAAAAATGTATCTTGACGCAGGAGGAAGTGAAGTTTCCATTATCCATCCATCCATATTTTCTAAATTAAATATGATTTTCAGTAATGCATCACAGTTAATTTTTAAAACTCCTGCAAGAGATGTGTTTAATGTTGTATGAGCCGTAAAATTTCTGCCAAAAGTTTGACATCTAATAAAAAGTTTTGTCCAATATATTGTTAAATGATAAACGTTTCTTTTTATTTTGGATGAATATGCAAATTGGTTGATAATGTTATTGATTGATTGACTATATGTATAAAGTGTTAGTGTCAATATAAAATCCGCATCACTACAAAAGATGGTAATGTTATTAATAATCTAGGGCTGGTGGTGCCATCTACAGCAGAGAAAGCGGAAAGAAGAATATAATCTGCATTCACCGCCAAAGAAGCGATCTGTAAATCTTATTGAATTGCAATTTAAACAATATAGGTAGACGTGATTAGATTACAAAATAATGCACACAATAAATAGGACAATCAAAATATTCTCTCAAAGTCAGAATATGTTTTGACACTATATAAACGTGTAATAACTGTAAATTAGCAATCCGTAGTAGTGAAAAGAATTTAAAAATATTAATGAATAATAATTGCAACACGACGTTCTGAAAGCCTACAAATATATATTAAGACAATATTAAAAACACCCATAACGAAACCATTTAAACAAATGTTAATCTGGAATTGCTTGCAGTTAAGAGTTTTGCGTAAGTACGTATGTACATACGATTCATTCTATTTTGGTCGAAAATAAAGACAGACAAGGACGCATCGCCTTTAGTGCGATCATCGTCAACCGATGTGTATGTGCGGCCAAAGTAAGATAAGTTAAGTGGACAGCCACTGAATTTGTTACTGTAATTTATTCATATCTTCTCTTATAACATAGAGGTTGTAGATTTCAGATTAGTCGTAAACTGCATTTAAGAAAATCTGCTTTGTAGTTCATACACATTTAACAACGTTTCAGGAAGTATAATTTGTACGTAACAAATCTGTTTATGGTGTAACGCTATATGAGTTACTACACCCTAACTCTTCAGTCTGTTAGAGCAAAATCATGTTGTGGAAGCATCGCGTTGGACAGGGGATGAGAACGCTACCTGCCGGTATTTCCTTTGTGGATTTACGATCGGCTGTAATCGAAGCGATCAAACCCAGTGAAACCAATGCCGGCGGTCGCGAAAACCCGTCGACCCGTTTTTTGCGTCCCGGAAAAGCCGGGCTGAATTACGAGTTTCATAATTCATCGCGCGGTTCATCGATTTGAAAGCTCTCCGGGTCTCTGTGCACAGAGAAAGAGAGGAAGAAAGAGAGAGAGAGATAAAGAGACTCGTCTCTGCCTCAGGGCAAATCTTGCCTCGAGTGGCTGGCCCGGAAGCTTCGGATTGCGGCTAGAATGCATCGTCGAACGCTCGTCTGATAAAGATTATGTTAAATGACGAAGTAAACCGACCAACAGAACCATTTTCAATGCCCTCTCTTCAATATCTTTCTTTATATGTAAAAAACTCTTATTTGAAACTGAGGCATTTAAGAAAATAGAAACAATGATCAAATTAGTAGTTTGTCTGGTTAGAGCTAGATTGATCCTTGGTGATACAAATGGAACAATCCGATACAGGATAAATTTGTATTTTACAAACATTACGATATCTATTTCATGCATTGCTGAACTTTTTTAACTTATCTCAAGAATGTTATTTCTTTGTAAAACCACCGTTTGACGTATCTGGCAGGCAACCCTTAAAAACAGAAAGCAAAGACAGGGGAAACGAGCTTATCGGCGAGGGACGTGCAAGAGAAAAGCTTATCTCGTTATTCAAATATCGTTCGTGTGTATCAAACATATTTATTCAACCTCCGACACTCCTCGCCCCCTCGAAACTTGTTCGCCGCGACTTCTTCTGCCGGCATCCGATAAAAGACTCCTCGTTGAAGCAGAAGCCCGTTTCTCCTCGCGTCGAGTCCGATTTCTCGCTTCTGTATCCCCAGGACACTTTCCAACATCTACCAACTGTATTTCTAGCCCTCCCCGTGCTGTTCCTGTTCCTCCCAGTTCGTTCAACCCGTAAATTACGAGGAGGTGCGAGATACCGTTATCTCGTGATTCTGAACTTTTTCCTGAAATTTTTCGAACACTTCCTGTCTAAAAATTGCGATCGTCTGTGTGAGACACAGGTGTCTTATCGTTTGGTAATATTGAAGATAAATTATGTAATTTGCTATTATTTGAGTCTTAGGATTTATAACAGAAATATGTATATTACAATGTTATGATCAAGTTATAAATGAACAGAATATTTCAATAAATTTTATTTTTATAAGGGCCTAAGATTATTATTGCATAATTTCTAATACAAGTATTTGTCGAAGTTAGTGAAAACGTGTGAGTAAGAATTGTTTCCTTATCTAGATTATTTAAACTGATGCACAGCATACATAAATTATCGCTATTGAACAAAGACAGTGGAGTGATTAATCCGTAATGGAGAAATGATACTCGCGAGTGTCTAGCGACGCGTGTCGAACAATAGTTAAGGAGAAATGACGACGGTAACGAACGCACCTGCGTATTGCTTGTTCTGGCACTTGTTCGAACAACCGTAGTTTGGATCGACATGCTTCGTGCACCGTGAAATGCAAACGCCGGGGATGTAAAACGGCAACGCGATATACTATGTTCTCTTTACCGAGGAACGAGGGAAAAACTGAAAGTAGAATAGAAAGACACTACTCAATACTACACTTCATCGTATTTTTGTCTTGTTGATAATTTTTTTTTTTTAAATATCATACAAATTATTTATTGAAATTATTGCTTGACTTAAAATATTGTTCAAACCGTATGTAAAACTTATTTTTGAACTGTTCTTTACATTGCGTGTGCAAAAAGGGAGAAATGAAGCTGGTGACTTATTTGCATGTTATTCATTATGAATATTCATACGAGTTCATGTGGCTTCATTTTCCTGAAAACATCTCTTTTCACTTTTCGTTTAATGACAATGTTTTAAACATATTCGATTTAAACAGGCTTTTGTAACTCGCTGGCAAACACAATGCTCTGATTTGCATATAGATTATTTAACTTCGGTCTTTCGCGTCGAACGAAAATAATAAATAACATACACGTAAATGTTAAAAAATGCTTTCCATCCAGGATTTACTACTTAAATACATTTTTTTTAAAACATAGGAAATACGTACTTGATAGTTTGTACTTCCACATAAGATACAAGAATTGTATAAATGATCCACAAAGATAAAAAGATAAAATACGGACTTGAATATCTTTGAAAAATCATTCAACAGTTCAATTTTAGTAGTGAGGAATATTATAAAATAGGCCACCGGCTCGAAGCCCAGAACGTCTGTTTTCATAAGTATTTTCCGTTGTCCTGTCGTAAGGGACGGCAACGTGCTTTTGCGGTACAAGTTTTTCGAATGGACGCAAAGTTTAACATAGTCGGTTCTCGTCCTTCGAGTCAAAGTTTGTTTGCAACTTTTTATCGGTAGGGACAGGCAATTTTCCTTGCGTTCGATAGGAGATTCATTCTGGACGTTGACTTCATGTTTCCGTACTTCTTCCCGCTAGTCCAATATTTGTTCAAAACACTGAGCAAAGAAATAGAAATAATAAAATATACGTCAAAAGCAAATGAATGAAATAAATAAATGGCCTTTTAAAATTTTTATCACAATTTTATATAATACATCGTTTGAACTAAAAGTCCAAACTTCAATCCAAAAATCACATTTAAAAAGCAAAGAGGTGAATTGTCCATCACGAATTTTCCGAAATTGGACTACTTTTTATTTTTTGTTAATTGCTCGGTTAATTGGAAATCCTAGGCATCTGCACAAAACACTTCTGTTATGAAGAGCAATTAATGAATCGCGTTCTCGCTCGAAAATTTCAACATGTGAATCGCATCTCACAGACCTATATTTCCACCGGCTGATCCAATTTCAAATGAAACGTTTGACAATTCGCGCAGCGATGCACGCAGCCGAAATTCTGATTCATTTTCACCTCGGATGAGCGAACTAATGAAAGTAGATATTGACGCGAAAATAACGCGTGCAAACTTTTAAACATAAAGAGAAAACGATTGACTAATTATCACCTCTGTTCTGTGTACGTTTCTCTTAAACATTAGTTTATCAGTTGTCAATCAGATATAATTTGGAAAAAGTTTTCCGAAAAAACACTATTATTTACATTTTAATAAGGGCTAATTGTATTTCGGAATTCGAGTTCATGTCACGTGAAATTTATTCGTAGAAGAATTAAACATTTATAGGGAATAAAGTATAAATTGAAGCTGGCAATTTAGGATTTAATAACGTTTTAACTAATTATAGTGAAGAGTGTATCTCTAATGGAACGCAATTCGGCTTGTAGATAAAATAAAATACACCTCCACGCCTGTAATTAAAATTAATTACACAGCAATTACTGTGATCAACTGTTCCGTTTCTACCGATTTCTCGTTTTTAGAAACACGAAAGCTTACCAATGTTTTGTGCTGAGATTATAAGCTTTGTTCGTTTTTCATCTACTTATTGAATCAAATGAATTTCTAGGCATCTACTATACATGCACACAGGAATATGATTTAATATCTTGAATTTAGGAGTGCCCATGAAGAATGTTGTAATCTCGAATAGTTTGCGTGCACAACTTCGTTAAATGAAAGGCTCAACGAGCTTAATTAAATTTTACCCACTGCTTTCCTCGAAGAACTGATCGGCCGAAGAATTTCAGACCCGTTGCCAAATAATTCTAAAACGATTTACGCCGAAAATGTAAAATTCCGATCTTCTACTTCGAATGCCAATTATTATACAGCGCATTGACAAACAATTTAGCAAATAAAGCAAATAAAGAAATAGTATTTTTACACTTCATTTCTCAGATTCTGTCCATATCTGTGAAACATAAATTAAGTTTCTGATTGGAAAACTTTTATTGATCCGTTCAGTTGTTCTAGTTTCATCATAAGTTTCATCGGTGTATAGATGAACTGCCAGTATAATTTTAAAACTTACGTTTCTGAATTAATGGTAAAAAACAAATATCCATTTAACTTTTTATAACGAAATTTCACGAGTTTGCGAAAATTGTTTTAGAGACAATTATTCAAATCTTGTAATGATGCTAAAAAGCAACATTAAAAGTGTTAATAGAGATTCTTTTTACTACATAAAAAGGAGAGATTCATTAGCTTGTAAAATAAACATAAAAACAGACTGGCAATGTTCTTTCGTTACCATGAACTTTAACGAGTTAAGTGCACCGAGAATTTGAGAATGGCCATTTTTGTTCCTTCCTTTGTAAAAGTGTCTTGTAAAATACAAGGTACTTCAGCAAACGGTGCAGTAATTCACGATGATTTTTTGCTATCAGTGTCGTCTCCTTAGTGAACGGTCCCTGATGATAGAAATAAGACAAGGCAGAGGAGGGAGAAACAACAAAGAATCCGAAGGGATGGAATAATAGAGGAAGAACTGTAGAAAACCGTTAAACACATAAATTTCAACGATACGCGAAATTGATCATTAAAGAAAATCATGCTTCATGAAAATTTCATGGGGGTTATTATTATTTCCATATTTTCTAGGATATTACTTTTAATACCTTTAAATAGGTGTGTAATGATCAATAACCCAAGAAAGCAAGTTCAGTCCTAATTATAATTTTACCAAGAGTTGTTAATTGTAACTAGACCGTGGATGCCCTTGTTAATTGTCAAAACACTGGAAACGTCATAATTTGCAAAGAATTGGTACAGTTCTAACTACAGGTCTGCGATATCCTTTATACTACTCATACGTTATGCTATAGTTAAAATGCTTTCTAGTTTTAAAGAGAATATTTAAGAGAATTAAGATACAAGTTGCAAGATTGTTGGAAACATGACTTCTCTTTCCATTAAAGACTTCAGTCCATATTTTCAAATTCTACAGAATACAACGTACAAATTAGAGATTGTCCATCGGTTTCATGGTTTTGTGACGAACAATACAGAAGGGGGAAAGAACAAGAATTGTATGAAGTACCGTTCGCCGACAGACGGTGTCGTCTGAAACGGTCGAAATTGTTTCGTCGCGGAACAGCGGCGAACGCGTTGCGGAGGACGGTGGCCAGCTGAGCGTATTCTTCCGGTTTCCGCGGGCAAGACACGCGACAAACTTGCCGGCCATCTCAGTAGCGCAGTGACGATCCTGTCTCCAGTCATGAATAATGCTCCGCATCCGGCGACTGTTCGAGACGCTCCGTGGACGCGTCCAAACACGCTGAAACGTCGCGCGGAACTTCGCTTTCCTCGTCCGGAAACGAAATTTCGTAGAGACGTTGCGAAATTTCGAATGGACTGCAATGTCGAGCCGCGGGTTTAACAATTGCGAGAATCGATTTTGACGAAGGAGCTGAGAAGGACGATGGTGGAAATCGATCTCGATGGACGAGAAATTAGGAAGTGTGAAAATTCAGTGGTTGGGAGGATATACACAATCGTCTGGAGAATTTTATAATAAGTCGATCTCTCGATGGATACTTATTGAATATGTGAAGTTTTTGTGTACAAAGGAAATGAATGTACAATGTTTCGTGGATCTTATGATGTGTTCTTCTTCACAAGTTTATGACATTTAATAATAATGAGTGTGATTATTGAACATGCGTTAATAATTGTTATTAAGAGATACGAAAGTTAAGAGATATGAAAAGCGGCTGGGAAGAAAAATGGTAAAGGGATATGTAAAGTTTGAACGCAGTATTCTTTCCAATTCAATTTTTACTAGACTCCTTTTATTAATTAGACAGTTGAATTATTTCCGAAGTTGAAATCAGTATTAAATTCGATTACGTTCATATCTCTCAATCCTCCGAGAAAACGGTATATTTCTTAACGAACTACTAGAACTACTGGAACATTCGAGGCGCGAATTCTCGCGAATGCGTTAAAGTATCCTCTAATTAACGTTTGCTAATTAATCCAGCTATTCGATGCGCACGCAACGATCCAGACTCTCGAAGAAATGGATAGTTAGTTGGTAGGTACTTAGGTAGAACTACAGAGTCTGTTACATTCTGACTTTGCTCATTGACTCATTCTACCCTGTACCTATTCAGATTTTATACATATTGTACTAAACACCTGGAAGTACAAAAAATATCATTAACATGCTTCACTTCATTTCACGTATTATCTATTTACGACAGATCTAATTTTTCAAAAGATTACGGTAGTAGGAAAACCGACGAAACCAAAAACTTGTCAACGATAACGTGAATAGAATATCACGAACTCGGACACAACAGAGTAGCCAGAAGCGAAATTGATACGTTCTCTCGTTCCTGCGGGAGTAATTTCCTATCGCCATCGACGCAGATACAAAAAAACTCGGGGTGTCTATTAATAAAATTTATTAGACGGCCGCGGATCGGTCCCGAAGGGCACAGTATCGATCTGGATCATCGAAACTTTTCCGTCATCCATTGAAAACCGCTTTATCAGCGGTGGACTGGTTTCGTCGCCCGGGAAAAAGTTACTTCCCTCGTTATGGTTCGTTCGGAGATACGCGAAACTCTTTTTCCTTTTTCCATTTCCCGCACGATTTCTTCATACCTTTTTTTTCTCTTCCCGGGTGTGCAATACATGAGATGTGTCCGTTAGTTAGAAATGTCGTTTTGCCTCGTTTCCTTCCCGTTTTCACGGTCCCGCGTGTCAACCGACCGATACGTATATTCCATTTCCCATTTTACTTTTCCCTCTGACAGGATGACGCGCGTAATCTCGTTCGCGAACAGCCTAATATGAAATAATGAAGATGTTCCGCGCAAATTACGGTTCTCGAAATCTGAATGCAGTTTGAGTATAATTGATCCTATACAATGTATATGAATTGACTAAATTTCGATCAAATCAATTTATTCCGCAAACAAATTCTGTGATCTACAAACAAGCTGTGTATCGTTTATAAACGGAATTGGGAACGAGAGACGGAAAAAGCATTCGTTTGATGAAAATACTGACGAAAGAAACGTGATTCCGCGCGAAGGCAATTGCATTCGCAAGCGGCTCATATACATATCTACATACACCACACACTACACACGAAGTGTTGCGAACTTGCAGGTACCGCATTTATCATTGATCGCGTAATTTATGCTTACGGGCTGGTTGTTTCGCGGAACTTTTCGCCGCTATCACTTACAACAGAGAACGAATTCATAGTCAGACTGTACCATAAAACGTTTATTTTCTTATCTTCATGATTATTCAACGCGTGGAGGAATTTCATTGCGGATGTGTAAAACTTCGTCGCTTGACGTCGACGATAATTACTGTTTATATCTGTTTGATGTGGTAGGTAATATCAAATGCTGTAAATGTTTAATTGAATTCGCAATGTTATTAATGAAGAGTATGAAATGGATATACATTATAGCAATGTATATTCATTAGTGAAAATAAAATAAGGAAATACATGTAACGTGGAAAGGGAATAGAATTAGTTGAGTTTCTCGAATATTTAAGCGTGTCTACACGATCGATGATCGCCATAGAAATTGTGAAAAACGTGAAAAATGATGCGCATCGCAGATCTGATCGCCATTATGGAAGAACGTGATTTTGACAGGGACACTATTGAAACGGACTCCCTCGAGTCTGAGGTAAAGTATTCTGGCACTCATTTTTAAAATGAAGACGAAGAACGTATGAAATATTCATCCTTAGTAAAAGAGAAAAATGGAAGATTATCAAATTATAGAATCATTCAGTTGAAGTATACACTACAGAATAAATCTGCTGAACAAATTGTTAGGATATACATGTATTGTATAATCTTTATTATTCATTTAGTTAATAAAAATTTTGACAAACTTCAAATGTGTAAAAATCAATGGTGATGGAATAATTCTTTTTATTGTTTGCAAGTCGGTTTTCGTTCAGTTCCATTTGGTTCAAAGCGTGGTATGCTCGTGGTTGCAGGCAATACAATTGTCTTCGTGCCCGATACAGTTGGATCTGAGCAACGGGGGTCTGTCAAGGATTCCTGACAGCGCGATAGCATTCCCGGCGATAGAAGAGCTGGTATTAAGCCAAAACCAACTTACCAACGCGAATAACAATCTACCATTACTGCACAGGTACGAAATTCGTATCTCAAATGGAAATTGATTTACTAATACTTTAATAACATTCGATGTACAATAGCAATTGTTTCTCGTTTTGTCGCATATATTGTATTAAAAAAAATAACGTCAATCAAAGTAACGGTATTGTTTAATGATAAAAAATATCTGTATTTTAAAATGTTAAATAACGTGTAACAATCTTTTAGTTAAATTTCTAAATGACGAAGTCATTTTGCAACACTCTCAGAATTGGTACACAAAATAAAAAATGTGCTTTAGCAAGTTGATAGGTTGATACTGTTATTAAGCGAAAAATTACCGCAAGAGAATCGCGTGCTCGGGTAACTCGATTGCTCATCGGAACGGTTTTACCGCGGTTAACTTGATTAAGCTTCTTTTCTAACGAAGGTTCCCGAAACTTCATATCCTCCATCTGGAGGGCAACGAGCTGAGGAAAATACCTCGGGAATTACTGGAGCTCACCGGGCTGACCTATCTCAATCTCTCGGACAACAAAATTGAGAAGATTCCGGCCGACGTAAGCCAGCTTATCAAGTATGTAAAGTCAATTTTGTCAGATTCTATTTCCCTCCTTCACTTTTGGAGAAATAAGTCCCGGGCGTGTTTCCTAAACAATTATTATTCGTTATGACGAAGCATTCGTTTCGAAAATAAATAACGAAAAATCGTAAATGGTCCGATGTTAAAATTTTGAAATATACGAAGCATACTTGTGTTTGATAACTGCTAATATTATAAAGGATAAAGGAAATATATGTAGGAGAAAAAATAATTTATACAGTTGGACGTGACACATTGATCTCTGTTCGATGTACCAGTTATTCAGTTTATCTTAATTAATACACCGTCGCGTCGCGCCTAGGTAAAAGCGTTACGAATACGAGGAGATGGGCAAATACTGCATTGAACCGTACGGTTTCGTTCGATTAATTAACAGATAACTTTCTATTATCACCGGGCGGAAATACCGATGCATTGATTTATCGACAGATCGGCAGCACGATAAACTTCCATTCGTCCCTGGGAATTAAACAACTTGCATGCATTCGTGAACCCAGTGATTTTTCATTCATCCGATAATTACGAAATTCGCAGAGTCAAATGCTTTCATGCTTCTATGTGATAGAGCGTGTTCGGCTTTGATATAGACGAATAGCCTTTTAGTAAATATTGATATAAATCGTGTGAAACCCTAAATTCTATAAGCTGAATTATGGAAATCAGACGTCGGGTACATGTTGAAGTTACGAATTCCCTACGTGATTGAAAATATTTCTTTGGAGGGGAAATTCTTCACCCGTGAGCTGGGATATCCATCAGTGCTACGGTCAGGCCATTTCGTGTCGAATCACGATTCGGGATACCTCATATTTCTTGGTTTCTTTCACAGAATGTGAGCAGAATTTATCGGTGATCTTTTAATACCAAAGGTGCGCCACTTATTGAAGTGGAATCATATAATAATAATATTTTTCCAGCTTGGAGAGACAAAAAATAATTTTAATAACATTCATGCATCTCATTTTCATATACATCTTACACCTTATCACTAGACGTCTGATTTTTATACAAAATATGACATTTACGGTATTAAATTAAAAAATGTATTTTATATAGATAAACATTTATTTTATCATTTAAACATTGAAATATGTGTTTAACGCCTGATATTCTGAATAGTTTTATACATTACACGTAGTCTACTTATCACATTTTTGACGAATAAAATTCACGTTAGATTCGTTGAAGCAAGTGCAATTGATGTATATAACTATTATTCTTGTTCTTCTAATTTAGTCTATATCTGATGTTATGTACGATTCTGATACAACAAGGACATCATTAAAATGGCAGACGATTGCATATGCAGCAAGAAGTTAGACGAACTTGTGTAGACATACTAGCGTAGTGTGTTTTACTTGCAGTAGCTCTGGCTAAAGTAGAAAGCTGAACTTGGAAATTGAAACTTCGCGGTTGAATTATGCAAAGCTAAAATAGCAAATTCCTGTGTTTAAACTGTATCAGTGTCTGGCAATTATCTATCAGGAAATTAATTGACAATGTTAAATTTAAAGAGAAACATGGAAAATTGATATAGTAAACGATTTTATTGCATTCGTTACACAAAAACGAAATATGCCCATTTCTCACCACAATAGAAACTTATTTTATTAATTGTCTCATTAATGGCATATTTATTTCATTATCGGCCTTTTTATCAGCCCTTAAGTTAGACAAAGCCGACGTAGCGCAGGCAATTAATTGATAAATCGTGCAAATCGTCTAATCTTTCGGGTAATTAAACGGGTGTGGTGATTACGTAAAGATTTCTCGAAAGGGGTTTCCAGCGACCGGAAACTGGTATGTCAGAGGCCTGTGGAAGAAGGAACTACGGTGTGAGCACGAGCCCACTAGCACAGATCCATGGGCCGTGCGTATACGCGTGGTTCGCTTCCAAAGAGAGAAAGAGAAAATTGAAAACGTACGTGTAGAAGAACAGAGCAAAGGTAAAAACCATGTGCATGTACATAAGCGAACTCCGTTGGTAGAACGGTGTTGGGCAACAGACAGAAGTCGTACATCGGGGCGCAGTGGCGCGGAAACAACCGAGGAAGAAGAACCACCGCCGCGAATTAATGCGAAACTTTCCAATAATCAGTTGGTCATGTTGAGAATCACGATTTACTTCCAGATTCGCGGAAATACAGTGCAATTCCGTAATGTAGTAACTAGAAATAGCAAAAGAATACTATATCTCTTCTCTGTAATTAAAATGTAGTAATAAATATCAACTCGTTTAACTGCTTGCTTAGAAGACGAAGAAAAGGACAAGCTGAATACAAAATGCAGAATGTGGTAGAAATAGGAATTAGTACTTGAAATTGTTACTTAGACAATTGATCAGGATATTTAAAGGATTAATAAAAAATTTTCACAAATTGTGTACACTACTACTTCTCTTGTATCTTAGAAAAATTGCGTTCTCTTGGAGACCAGCTGACGCTGGCAAATGTCCCATGATAGTAATTTCAATAAAGTATTGTGTGGCAGACTACGGAGAATATTGTCGTAGTTTAAATGAGTACAACCCGCGTAAAGAAAGTACTTTCGAAAATTGAGTCAGAATGTTTGCGGTTTGAAATTCAGCTCTCTTGGATGTATTCAATTCGCAGTGCGGATATCGTACTTGTGAAAATTGTGCGCGTGTAAGCTGTCTGCCGGCCAAAAGTTTCAAATCACATTCCGTATTTGTATCCGTACTCACGCAGAATTCTAATCAATGCGAAAATAACGTTGTAGTTATTAACAATAGTTTCGTTCGTTTAAAATTGTATTGCAATCGTCGGATGCACGTGTTCTTAATTAAGTACAATTGTACCTACTTCCCTCTTGCTGACCTTGCATTTATAATATCTCCCTTCCTCTCTTCTATAATTGTATGATCTTTTATTAAACTACTACTGTTGCGTCGGTGGATCGGATAAAGAGGGAGAATTGATGTGAGTGAATTATTCAAATTTTTCCATCATCGACGACACAATCCAGCGATTATACAAATGCCAGCACGTAATAGTCGTACAATTATGTATCGCAACGCTGGAAAATGAGGGGAGAAAGACAAACGAAAGGAAAAGAAAATGGATGAAAGGACCAACGCACAGATTGTTTCTGTAAAGGGACGGAAGTACCTGTTTAAAATATTCAACACGGTCTCTTGTAGGCAACGGTAGGATCTTAAAGTAAAATCTACGTAACAGGCCGAAGTTTCTCAACGCCGTGCGTCAGTTAGGGGAGACCTTCTCGAGAAGCGCAATTTGAAAGCTTCAGTGGAATCCCTTTTCCGTGAACAGGAGAGGTACTTTCATGGAAGAACAATAAGACTGGGCCAAACAGTGAAACCGTCCGTGCAATAATTACTTCCCGATCTGACGGTACGATCAGAAAGAGCGCACATACCTCGTTGGTCAGATGTTCTCTACACGCTGCCGTGATCACGTTTGTTGTGGGAATAACTGTTAACCCGTTAACTGGGTCGGTTTTCCAAATCAAAATCTCTCTTATGTATTAAGTAAGACTTCAGTTAACTTCCTTTCAGGACTTGCATTGAATATTGAAAACAGACAATATTTGTGTAATACGAGTATGTATGTAATGGCTCAGCCTGCTTTGACAAATAAATGCTTTTGTAATCTGTTGCGATTAAATTACTTAATTATTACATAAAATAATACATAAAGTAGTATGAAAATTTGTTGAATCAAATACTTTATGAAAGCGCATGTTCATCATTGCGCTAAATCTCAAAAACTGGGCAGCAAACATTGCGTCACGAGTAAATTGAAATTTCTTCGCAAGTTCGAAACTTCCGTGTTAACGCAACCAGGTCGTCGACATGCATGCCCTTCCTAGCAGTCTTGTTAATCAGCGCAGAGTCTGGTAGAGCAAAGCCACGTCGTTCGTTGCTGCTTTTACAATAGTCAGGATGGGGCTAAGACACTGGGAATCAGCATAGACCAACTTACACGACCGACCGCCGAAGCTAATCTCTCCTTTCTGTTACGTCAGAGTGGTCAGCCAAGCCATCCTTGGTATCCTCTTCTCCTCCCTCTTTCTTCTACAATACAAGAAGTAGCTTAGGATACACTTCGACTCGCTACAGACGTCAGTACCCCGAAGAAACCGCGCGGGCGTGCATCAGCTTTGGTAGCTTCGTACACCTGTTGTGTTCTGAATTTCTCCGATTAGTTTGTGGATTGACGTTCGTCTCAGACATGCGAAGAAACTGTTGAACTATGTTAGCTGAAAGAGCGATGCCTATGAACTAATATTAGATGGATTGCTTGGAATAATCTTGAGGCAAATTGAACAGTAAGAAGATATTAACGATATCAGCCAAGAATGTGCGACGTCTCTTGTCAATTCATGAAATATATACATATTTAAAATATAGAATAACTATGAATAACACGTTGAGCAATTGACAGGATGACGAAATAAAATGAAACACAAGGAGTTTATAAAAAATGTCGTCACTTAAAAAGACTGGTACATTATTAAATTAGTGCATACAAATTCTGTTTGTGGTTAAAATAAATGTTTGCGGTAGCAGTCTACCTAAAGGAACGCGTCTTTTCACTGTGTACAAGAAGAGATTGAGGCACTGAATTAATTGGTAGTCGTGCAAAGCACCAGCGCATAGAAGTTGTTCGGAACTGTCATTCAGCTGTACAGAATTTGTTTTATAAATGAACGTGAAATTGTAAGACTTGATAATTTAATGGTGTATAAACTGCAAAGTCAGAATAAGAAAAATCATTCACCGAAGTGTCTTCGTCTATTTGTGAATTGCACGAAAGTATAATTGAGCACCAGGGAGTGGATATTTTAATGATGCATAGCGAAAGAGTAAGGCAGTAGTAAAGAAGGTTTACTGAAGTTTATACTGTTAGGTATCTGTGTATCTCTACAAAATATTCAAAAGAATATTTATGTCCACATTTTTTAAGCATCAGGGGAACGATAAGAAATAAAGAAGCAGGTAAGGAAACTGACTGCATACACCAAAAATGAGTGAATGAAGTAATGTTTAATGCGATAAAATTGTAAAATAAGTAACGGTACAAAATTATAATATCTGAAATATTTTATTATATTATAATTGAGTTTTTACAGTTAATAATTGTAGTTGAATTTTTATAAATACAAATGCATTGTCAAAACATTAACGTTTTCGATTTTACTTTAAAAACTGAAAGTCTATCCCATGACACAGATGCTTACTGCCAGGAAGGTTTTCACCATAATTTGAAACTTTCTACTCAAGTGCACATCCTGTGGGCGGTCCGTTCGTTTAGGTTCACCGATTCGTTTGTCCGTGCAATGAGGGTGCAACGTGCATTGACATCGAATCGTTTTAACAGTTCATGCTAATTCTGCATTTATTGTGATCAAATTGGGAACCGGAAATTATGCATTGCTTGCTAATGAGAAAATAATGGGAATTGGTTGAATTGGCTATTACACTTATAAATAGATCTAGTGATATTCATATACATGTTTTTGCAAATACAGTTTGCATGTACATGATTATACATAAATGTTAATTTACAATTTTTTGGTAAAGGAACATGATTAAATAATCGTAGATCGTAGATATATTTGGAGATAAAACGAGTACGTAGTTTCTAATGCTTCGCAAGCGTTTATCGTTAAAACGTGTATCACTATTATGTATGACGAAATTCAATTAATGATCATGTAGCTTCACGGATAGAAATAATCAGTACTATGACCTTACAAATCAATTTATAACTCTAATTCAAAGTATTATGGCCCTAGTAGAATCAAAAGTAAATACAGAACATTGTTTTACAGCCTGCAAGAGCTGATTTTGGATCGTAATGGAATCAGGGAGTTGCCACCTGAGCTCGCGGAGTTGAAAAACTTGCGAAACATTTCGTTGGCTGGAAATTGCCTGACCAGTCTGCCGTCTCTGTTCAACATGCGAGCCCTCGCGTTAACGGTACGTACCAGATTGCATTTCGCGAAATAAATTATTAATGCGTTTTGTAATTCGAAATTCATGCGGAAGTACCGTTACGATGAACGGTGTAAGTCAACATGTAAGGCAAACCGTGCCGCGTTATAAAAAAATCGTACTATCTTACAAATCGGGTAATTATTCCGATTAATTAATTCCAGGAAAAAATATAGGGTCGAAAAAACACGCTCTAGAAATCTGATTTCTTTTCACGCAATACCTAGAAACTTCCTTATCTGCAAATGTTTTATTCAATCAAACGAAAATTATTTAATTGTAACATGAATGAAAAATTGAAAATTTATTGAATATTATTAGATACTGCATTCGACAGGAGAGAAACGTGATGCTTATAAATTATCGAATAAAAAACGAAACATAGTATTCAACACGCTTATATGCACTCTTCAGTCAGTTCTCACTTTCGAGCAACTCCGATTTTGCGGTAGCCACCTAGTGGCTGCATGAAACACTATACCACGCGCTAGCTATGTACTTGCGTGCATGTATGTATTATTCATGGTATGTATACACACATCCATGCATAATGCACAAAACATAATTATATAAATACATACATGTACGCACAGGCATATAATCTTATACAAAAAATTATTAAAGATATTTAAATAATTATTTAAATAATTCAATCATGTTACGTTTTTCGAGAGACAAATTTTCAATATTTTAGGATGTATTATCGAGGTCAGAGCATAGCAGAAATTGCAAAGATGAAAGAAATAATCAAAATAATTTATACAAAGTCAATTTACGGAATAATCAATTAAAGGGGAACATCATACTTGGAAATTACGGAGTAAGTGTTCTTTCGTAAAAATAAAAGTATTATTAGAAATTAGAATGTACACAGGTGTATTGAGATAATTGAATATTGATCCGTACCGTTTCTATTTCTGCTTTAATCAAGAATTTAACGCATCTAGACGTCAGTGAAAATAGCATTGAGAAATTGGACATCAGTGCGCTTCACGAATTAAGGAGCGTTCGCTGTGCACGAAATATTTTAACAGAATTGACTGTCTGCGGCAGGAATCTAGTTTCTCTTATCGCAGGAAACAACAGTGAGACTATTTTCAAATTCATCATTTAAATATTTAAACTATACTTTGTTTCACACGAATCGTTTATTGCAGAATTGAAAAAATTAACTATCGAACCAGTGCCCGTGAACCTCGAACACTTAGACGTTTCCTAGTAAGTAAAACAATGAAAAGTGTAAAGAATATAAGGAAGATATAAATTTATTCTATAAATTTATTTCACAGTAATAATTTAGATGCGCTCCCAGAATGGACGCCGGATCTGCCCTTGTTAAGAGCACTTTTCGCGTCTCATAACGCTTTAACAGCCCTCCCAGACAGACTGCTAACGCAGCCGTCGAGACTGGAAGTTCTTCACTTACCCCACAATAGATTGCAAGCCCTTCCACCACCCAGAAAACCGCTAAACATCGTTCACTTAACGTTACAAGACAACGCACTGACGGCGTTACCCACCAGTTTCTTTACCAATACAGAAAAGTATGCAAACATTTATTTCTCGAACAGACTTTATTAATTAGCCCTTTCTGACCATCCATTCATCACAAAATTTATCTCTATAAAAAATAAATTAATCATAGATAAAGAATATTTTGATTCGTTAATAATAATTTGTATCGGAAAGGGTTGAACTTATACACTAATTTAATGTATTCAGGCGAAAAAATAAAAACATGATTTTCTTAGAATGAAAGTGTTAAATCTATCCAACAATCGGCTATCAGAATTTCCACACTTTGGCGAAGGAAACAAGAACCGGCATACTAATCACAGCTTGGAGAAACTGTATCTCACGGCGAATTGCTTAACGGACACTGCATTGGACACCCTTGCAAAATTCACTTGTTTGCGGGTTCTCCATATAGCATACAACACATTGGATACGCTCCCAGAAAGGTATAATTTACCGAGCCTTCAATTTGATTTCTCCGATATTTGACATTGAATATTACAAGACTGCTTACTTACAGTTGTATATCTTCCTGGAGAGGTTTGGAAGAATTAGTGCTATCCGGAAATCGTCTTCAATACCTGCCAGACAATATGGCCAATTTACGGCATCTACGCGTATTGCGTGTCCATTCCAATAGGCTCTTAACTTGTCCGACATTTAACAAAACAGCATCGTTAAAGGTAATTTTACGGAATGCAATTTAAATTCCTAATAAATAAACGAAGGGTTTACCAACCCTGTTTTACACAGGTATTGGACCTAGCCCACAATCAGCTCGACAGAGTTAATTTAGCCACCTTGGTGCCACCACATCTTCAATTTCTCGACATATCTTGCAACTCGAGGCTGCATGTAGACCCTAGACAGTTCCAAGTGTACAGATCTCAGCGTCCAATATCACTGGTTGATGTATCGGGACAAAACAGACCCAGTTTACCTTCCCACCCTCATCAACAGGAAATCGTCTCCGCGGAGAAGAGCTCGGAACAACCATGGCGACTCGGGTTTTCGGAAACAGCAGGCTTTAGGGAAAGGTAAAATTATTTCTCATTTATATGTGTAACATGTGTTTCTAATGTAATAATTTTTTTGTAGATTATACGTCTCACAAGTGCGTATGCCGTCGTTCTGTAACATAGAAGGTCTTTTCGGTATATTTGATGGCGGTTCGAACCAGGAGGCGCCCAGCGCTCTTCAAGAAATGATACCACGCTTATTGCTAGAGGAAAGAACCGTCCGGGAGACATCGAAAGAATATTTAAAATACACTCTGCTCTCCGCGCACAGGGAACTCAAAGAGAAAGGACAAAGATACGGAATCGACGCCACTCTGGTACACATCGTGAAGATTCAGTCGCAACCGGGATATCCGAAAGCTCCGACTAAGTATTCATTAAAAGTGGCTACTTCAGGAGACGCGAAAGCGGTCCTTTGTAGGGCTGCCGGCCCTTTAATCTTGGCCCCGCCGAAAAAAGTTTCCATAAAGAATCAACTAGGTAACGCGGCTATGTTTCCCTTGGTGGTCCCTGACCCGGCGTTCGAGGAAGTGGACCTCGAGGATGATGACGAGTTCGTGATTATCGGTAATAAACGATTATGGGAGGTGTTGAGTATTCAGGAAGCAGTTCGCGAAGCCAGAGCGGAGGCCAGCCCTGTTCTGGCAGCAAAAAGGCTTCAGGATCTAGCGCAGGCGTATGGTGCGGAGGATAATTTGAGTATCATAGTGGTGCGATTGACGGGATCCAATCAGGGTGACTTGAATCAGTTAATGAGGGAGCTGAGGCATGTGGTTGGCAAGAACAGAGGTCAAACCGAAGCAGCCTGTCCTTGTCCTTGTTGCGTACCTCCAGCTAGTCATAAGCCACCAGGACCTTGCTGCTGTCACGCGAACGAGGGCTATTATTTGAATGGCGTGCTAAAGAGTATAGTGAATAGGTAAGAAAGTTTTTGGTAAATGACGTAGAAATTTGAGGAAATGTTTTGACAGATGGTTTCCAGAAGTAATTTAATAGTACAGCAGCACAATTTTGTGAACGATATAGGTCAAACAAAGCTCACAATCAGAATGGATCTGGGAAGTACTTCAAAAATCGACGATGCATGCAGGAGAACGAAAGTCCGCCGTATAAGGATGACAGGAGTTCGCCTAGTGGTCAGTCTGATCAGGCCAGCGATAGTACATTCAAATCGAGACATCCTTCCGGTAGAGTCTGGTCTGGAAGTGCAGCATCTAGAGCCACGAATAAAACTCGCCAAAGTGTTTTCGTAAACGAAAATGGCACGAGAAAGGTAGTTAAGTGCTTTTTATGATGTAATTTATTACATAACGAATAAAATATGTCATTTAACAAAATGGAACGTGTCACCTTGAAGGCATCAGCTTGTGTAACATCGCAAGAGGACACCGTATCCGAGCGATCTGGTGCATTGAGCGAGGAGCAGTTCCGTTGCTGGGAGTACATGCTGGAACAGAACACTCAACTCCTGTTCGACAAGGAATTGGACACCTTAACGAGGACCCCTCTACGCCGGGGTCAATCGAGATCCACGCCTCAATTAGGCGGTAATTTGCCATTTCTATCGAAGAGGTTCGGAAGTGCCAGATCCTTTAATCCGTCGTTACCGAGACCGCCCATCGTGCGATTCGGTAGCGGGAGAAGATTATTGAGCGGAGGTCCGAACGCGGCTTACTTCGGCAGTCTGCAGAGGTTGATGCCATATAATCTCGAATACGATTTCGCCGTCATTCAGGAAAGGAACGGATTAGACTCTTTGGAACAAGACGCGAACAGAATGCAACAGTATTGGGGAGTAGCCACGACCGAGTTATGATTGCGAAGATACTTTTCGAGCGATAACTTAACGACAAAATATCATAGTCTAATCATATATCTAATAATCGTAAATATGAATGTTTAAGTACATATGTAAGTATAGAAGTATTTTCGTGTTCCTAAATGATATCTATTCAAAAATTGTGATTGATTATGAGTATATAAAATTTATCATCATTAAAGATAGATATGCATTTTAATTTTATACTCTGTTAAAAAAGAGCAAATTTTCAATTTTTAAACTATACAAAGAGTGTACAATGATGAAAACTTTTATAACTGTAGCTATTTTTAATTTTGCTTTCGCAATTTGTGATATACGAACAGAGCTCAATATTCTTGCGAAACGAGAATGAAATGCATGATAAATCGATAACGGACCTAATGGATTGCACAAATACATATGCGAGCTACAGACCTTTAATTGAATGCAACGACGAGAGATATGTCTAAGGAATGTCTGGCTGCTTCCTTTGTTTTGCACTTCATGATTTTATGGATCGAAATACTCTTGCGTTCTCCGAGCCTTGGAAAATACAACAAGAAGAATACGCTTTCCAGAAACGTATCATAAAATTGTAAATACTTTCAAAATGCAAACAGTATTTAAAGAGAGCATGTAATATTTACTACTGTGCATTTAAAAGCTTGTAAATACATACATTGTAGGGTTACATTAAACTATGTAGATATTAATTTCCAGTTGAAATGACTGATTAGAACAATACTTGTATGAGTTAGATAACTCTAACGAAGCGACAAACAAGAGACTTGGTTTGTACGAAACATAGTATTATACATTATAGTGCTAGTTTAAGAATCTCTCAGAAATAATAATTTCGAAATTGTGTTTTTCGAATAGTTGCGAATCATCTCAATCTCGTCATTGACGAGCCTTCTGTGATTTAATTTCGTATCTATCTCTACATATGTATAAATTCACATGCGTGAATTAAAAGCAGCATTTTTAGATAATACATTATAAAGAGAACGCCTACTTTTAAGGACGATTTTAATATGTACAAATAATCCACAACTATAATAAAGAATATTTTTGTACCTAATAAAGATGTAATGACTATTGTACCTGAAGCTACCAAATAAACCGATCAAACAGTTCGGATCAGAGAACTCAATTTTTATAGCGATCGTTTTAATTATCTTGTATATTTACCGCGTATTAAAACAATAAAATAACAATCTGGTACTTCCAGACATCATCCTGTTATCGCTGTTTTCTCGTCATCTAATTTCTTAACGGTGGCCTTGATAAGCATTATCTTATTTGTCGGCCAACGTTAAACCCTCTATTTCTATCGCACCAAATTGTCTTTTCTTTTTCACGAAAGCAACGGTACACTTAGATTGAGGCATGTAAGTGCATTTGCGGCCGTCGGACTTTTCACGGAATAATTGAAGACTGAAAATTTGATTAGAACCTTACTAACATCTTCCTTTCTACTGTATTGCACAATCAATTCCCTGAGTAAAGAACTGCATGCGCGATGAAAATCTTTCCGACGTTTTATATAACTTAGCAGAGTGTACATAAATCGCTGAAGATGCTATTTATTTATTTTTCCTGGTACTTTTCTGTAGTAAATAAGTTAAGTAAGTAATAAGTTCGTAAATAATTAATATGTTTTAAAAAATGGATGCTTAGATAATTCTATTATCACGAAGTACACAATAACATCAGTAATATTGTTCAAACATCTTTATATCACGTGAATTTCAAGCATGATTTTGATTTGTTAAGATTAATTATTAATTAGATAACGTAAGATACCAATAACCATTATCGAGGTCATCAAATATACGACAACTGATTGCAATATGTACACATGATTTTAGTAGAAAAATAACTTGCTTAATGTAGCTGTTTATTAATGCACTTTGTTGCGCTCATCGCAGCACGTCACGAGCATTTATGACGTCCTGTTCATTATGGTACGTGTACATCACATACGCGTGACAGTCATAATTTATTACTATATTCTACAGTTATAACGATTAAAGTACAGATATTAATATCCATATTCATATTACGCATACCTATCACATCGTTTTGGACATCGGACCTTTCTAGTACGCTGCATATTATGAAAAAATGTGTACCATATCAATTATAATACATATGTGTTAATGGAGGCTAATTTGAAAAATACGAGAATGTCAATAAATAATGTTATGTATCTCGATATACGAGAGAAAATCATTAACAATTACGAAATCGTGTCAGGAAAAAATATTCGCATTCCACGTAAATAAAATTGTTGAACTCACACATATTATGTGACGTCTAATAATTTAGCTATGTTCATTATATTACTATACATATTTATTTGCAAATACGGTTAAATATCTATCGTAAAGAGAACATCGACAATCATAAAATAATCACATCCATGTTTACTGCTACCTGTCTATTACCGCCCCATATGGTGTAAAGTCATTAATTAGACAACAAAGTACTTCACACTCAACAATGATACATCTTTAAACTACTCCAATCTAGCATTTATCGTAGCGTATCTTAGAAAGTAAGAGATAAGTTTTTGATAAAACAAGTAAAACATATTATGTACATACTTTTCTAATTTCCATCGATAGAGATAAGAGAAATTGTATAGAATAATTTTGTAATATAATTGTTGAAAATACGATCAGATATTGGATTATATATTTTTATAATAAATATTCCAATGAATAAATTGCTTCATAACAAATACGCGTTAATTAGTTTCTCGTCGGTTCTTTAATAAATTATTTACTTAAAGAAACGCCAGCTCTAAGGAGCTCATTGTAAAAAAAGCCGGGAATTCTTTAATAGCATATCAACATATTTTCTATATATGTAGTTGTAGTGTATATATTATTTTTCCAGTTTTTACAATCTGTACACAATAACATATGTATAATTCCATACGTTCCAAAATTGAGTATAAAAAGAATAACGTGAAAAATTGGTTTGTAACATAAATGAAAAGTTCAACGTGGTTTTAAAAACAATATATATATCTGAACACAATAGGAGGATCAAAATTAACTTTGGAAAAAATTGCGCACGTGCGCCATACAACTGTCCGATGCGACCACGTCAACGTCCACGCGTATTCAATTGTTGGTATTATATATACACGCGCTTAGTGTAAATGTGAGCGCTTTGGACCGGAGTCACGTGCGTAGGTATACAAGAGGAAAAGAATAGTGGGGGGATTGTAGAGTTTGCATAACCCGATTGAAACTCGACGCCAACAGCCAGTCAGTAGTATTTCGACGGTGGTAAAGGTTGCGCTACGTTTCTGCGACCTTATCTTTCTCTCCATTTCTTTTCGCGTCATCTTCGTTGCTGGTATCCGTTTTAATTTGCATTTTTTTTTAATAATCGTGCTCGTGAAGTTTCTCTTTCGCGATGCGTCCACGCGTTGCATATTCAGCCGTGAAACCTGGTGTGTCCACTTTTTGTACCTGATTCATCTGCTATGATACCCACCAGAAGAAGAGCCTGATACGGTATACGTGATAGGATCTTTAACAGTAAGTAAAACTCAATGCATTATTAATTATTACTCTGCTATTTACTGCCGCGGTTAATGTATATTTAGCCGATATTGTTTGTCTTGTGATATATGATAAAACACGCGCGCTATTACGTCAACTTGTTTCAAGGTGTGTTCAAAAGAAATCCATTTGTCCACTTTTACGCGCCAAAAGTTAAGAGTTGATAAAACGATTTATACCGTCCGTATCGGGCATAAAACGTCAAATCGTATTTATATTATGGTGCATCGTAATTTTTTATAGAATTATTGAACCACCATATTTAAAGTATATACCTATCTGGTCGTAAAATGAAAACCGATCTGGAAAACGTGACCGTGTTCATGCTATATCAAGCATTGGCGATAAATTCTCAAATTGATCGCACTGGATGACATGTTTCCTGCTAGTACAGCGATTTTCTCGCCCATACTTTTGACTTTTTATTAGATTGTCTCCGTTCGTTATTCGGAAACCATACGACAGAGTCACGTGAATCCATTTGGACTAAATCGAAAGTCCACGGTCGATGGTCGACGTGGCTCACGATCATCGACTTACCATATATTGCTGTAAACCGTTGAAACGTATTTATGATACCACAGAACTCAAATAGAGACAAACAATCTGCGTATTCTTACTTACAAAACTTCTTTTGATGCTGAAGCATTTATCTACCTGTTTGTTCGTCGCTTGCGCTGTCCTTTTTTCGTTTTTTTTTTGGCACATTTTCCTTGAGGCTACGTCAAAATAGAATCACAATGGGATTCAAGAAATATATTTATTCAAAGAAATACGTAACACGCTTTACGTTCCTTAGTGAAGGATAAACGATTTGAGGAATCCAGATCCAACAAGGCAAGAATATTCTATAGAATCGCGTACGAAGATTCTACGAACGAGAATAGATCATGCTTGAGCGAGTAACAATATAATAATCTCGTCAGCAGTTTCTTGTCGGCGTTTAACAAATCTAGAACAACACGTGACCAGTTAATTTAATTAACTAAACGTTTCGTTGGTACATGCATGATGTAACTAGACGGATTTCGTAACGACAAAGTGAGCGAACCAATTTTTTTTACGGACTTTGAACAGTACGTATTTTTCATGGTTGTACGGAACGAATCGAGAACTCCTCACGTCGGGACTCAATAAACAGACAGCAGCTGATTGTCATAAGACAACTTTTCCTGGCTTTTACGTCAGTCCTCTCGCTATCGCGACAAACTATTCCGCGATACGTATACATACATACACAGTCAATGATTATTCCGATACTTGAAGTGTAAAATAGAATAAAATGTTTTTATTAGATAGTACATAAATACATTTTGTTGGCTATTAAATTAGATTTAATGTAGAAAGTAATATTGGACCCTAATGAATTTAAGTCAGTTAAGTACCTACAGTTAAGTACCTAACAACTGTATTCCATAAATAGATAATTGTCGCCTACACGTGTCTTCTCTGTTACGCAATTTTTAATTGTTATATAACTGTTTGCTTTATCTTTGTCGACAAGCAATCTGATATACGTCAAATTGAATTGTAAAACGTCTTTCGTATCATTCCGTTGAAAAGACTATGGAAATTGATTTGGCAACTTATTGTCTCAAGGTTGATGAACGGTATTAGCCGCAAAGTATAAGCAATAGACTATAAAGAATATCAAGGGGGATCCAACTACAAAGCGATATTGGGTTACTTTACTTGCCTGTTACAGGCAGCTTTTAAATCATTTTAAATGAATCACGCGGATAAAAATAAAAATTCCCTTATACCAGCGCGTGCTTCTTGGACCGAATTAATCCTTTGCAATTTTCAGTCATTTCGTAGCTTACAGAGAAATGATGTCCGTCACGCGAAAAGGGCATGAAATTTCATTACGTGATACGTAATAATAGATATTGTGCAAAGACGGCTACGACATTAAATATGTCGTGAAAAAGAGTTTTAAATCGAATATAGCACGTCACGCACACTTTACATATTCTAACTCTAGATATCTCTAGCATTAAAACATAGCGGACGTTCTAAGGAGAAACTACGAAGCACGTAGTGCTTTTTTACATTGAGATTTTACAGACAACTAATGCAAATATATATATTATTCCTTTTATGTAAATATATAATACAATTTTATTATAAATAATTCCAAGTCAATTTGTGGTTGCGAATTGGACATTGAATAATAAATGTGCGGGGAAGGATTTACTTTTATATTATTAGTAACAACAGATGGATTTTAATTAGTTAAGATAAAAAGAAATACAATATTGAATAATCGAAGCTATAAGTGAAATTTTACGATCAAAGCTGCAATCTATTAATTTATGTATTATTCCATTCCGTTAAATGTAATAATGATCGCACGCAATTTCAAGCCACCGCTAAATAATTGATATCAAGTGTTGGTGTTGAAGTGCTATCGCTGTGATCATAAATCATACAATCGAACGGGCACGCGGATGAAACGAGTGTTTTGCATTTTGTAACGTGAAGACAGTCGTTGTTTCTGACAAAATTTTAATCGTAATTGTATGTAACAATAGAATGCAATGAAAATAAGGATGCACATACGGTTCCCAGTACAATACGTAATACAATATTAATAGAACAATGGCACTACAATGGACGCGTGTCATAGTTTCGTTTCCTCTGTTTTTACACCTTTGTTAAGAATGCACGATCTGAGCAGATCGATAAACAGTCTAGCGTAACTTCCATGGAGGTTGATCATTATGTGTCATTATGCATTCAACTCTAAAACAACACTCCTTGTTTTCATTTATGTTCAACGTGCTATAAATTGGTTATCTTCAAGTACAAAATTGTTGGTTGCTTAAATTTCGCATAAATTTACATAGTGGTATCAGCTCAATGTATATCAGATATCAATGTATATGAATATCAGATCAAAGTGTTGTAAAATTGTATTTCTCTAGTACATTTTCCTTTCAAACATGCTTTATAACTCTTTAAAACATTCCTTACTTATTGTTAGTATTATCATTACTCTTGTAGGATCCTTCGCAACAATTTCGCAAAGTTTACAATATGATATACTCTCCGATGTGTCAGTGCTTAAAGTCCATTACGAAAGTAAAGATACCAAGTGTATTACTAACATCGATGTTTTAAAAAATTAATAATCTTCGTGTATGTCTATCAATTAAACAGAATAAACCTTTGGGTGAATGGAGATGCTACATCAGATGCTACATAATATAAATATGAGAAGAAGGAATATCGTGTCCGCGTACTTTGGTTGCTTTTAAGATCACACTAAATCGGTGTTAGCTCTTAATTATAATTTTCTTTAAACTCATAAAACGGTAACATCCAGCCAGTTGTTTTAAGGATGTATTGGCTATACAGTCAATCCCAAAAGTTTATGTACCTTAGAAAAACGCATTTCCTATAATTAAAAAGAAATCAGACGTCGGAAGAATAATGCTAATAATAAATAGTTACGTGCTAAAAAGTATAGAAGGAAATATCCAATTAAGTATTGACGCTGACGAAAAACTTCTAACTTCGATATTTAACGAGTTACGTATGATTATATGGCATTTTATTGATGTTGACAAAATCCGGCCATCCCAGCGTCGAAACGGCGAACTTTTGGCAAAAAATTTCATTTTTCCTTAATTACTCCTAAACCGTTGAATCTACGGGAAAATTGTAAAAGACCTTTCTTGTAGAGAACAATGAGATCTACAATTTCTGTACAAAATTTTTTCTCTAGCATTAATATTTAACGAGTTATTGACGAAAATCTTTCAAGTTTGTTGGGACTTAGGATTTTCACAGACCCAAGGCCGTATTTCTCCTTGGGTGGCCCATCGAGGAAATAGAGATCGGTAAATATCTCGGTGCACTTACAAGTGCGATACGCAAGAGTGTTTGCAGACAGACAGAGATTGTCTATCCAAGTAACATTTTGAACAATCTCAGTACTCATACTTTCAACTGCAGTTGAGGAGCACTGAACAAGGCATTGAGCGGTGTCCAAGTTACACGTGTTATACATATATAGTCAAATAACTGCAATTCTATTTTAGAGTGCTTATTTTTGAAAAATGGCATCTTTACAGCCAAATACGCAGCTTTATATATGAATAGCTCGTATTATTAATATCCGATATTATATTCCGTAATGTGTACAGAAAATAAACGAACAGAAATACACATCAATTAATTGCGATACTTAAATTATATTTTCGCTTTATCATTCTTTATGTTATATGAAGGTAACATGGAAACAAGTTCAATGACATAGAATATCTAATATGCAGTACTGTACGAAGTCGTAAAAGATGCAGAAGTTTGTAATATGAATGATCTATGAAAACTATTTTCATGAATATAATTTTAAAGACATTACATATTTATTTTAGTCAGTGTAACGTTATTACTAACTTACCCTAGGTTGTTTTTGTTAGTTATAACATTACACAACCTTGCATATTTATTACCTTTCTACGTCATTGAACTTGCATTGCAAAATCTTTTGTATCAATATAAAATGTACATTATCAAGTACAAGTTAAATGATAAATTCCCATTTCGATGAAGGTAAAGGTAAAACTAACTTCATTGTATAATGCTATTGTAGTTCATCATACATACATATTCAGTTTCTCTTCCGGAATGCACACAGTATTTCTAAGTAGATTTATGTTCGATGAACACTCTTTACTTCTCGGAAGAGCTTAAACGCGGCTTACGTATGTGTATATACGGGGAACGGAGTTCGCACACGATTTATCAACGTAACAAACACATATTGACCATGATAAATTGTACTTGCACTACAAAAGAAAGCAACGTAAAAACATAACTTTGCTAAGGGCATATTTTACATACCGCAAGAATAGAATAAATTCTGGTGTTAAAGAGAAGCTCTAATTATAAAAAGTGGTTCAAAGTATAAAACAAATCGCGAGGAACAAAATATTATCTAATTATTTAAATATATTATTAACTTGTTTGCTAATCAAAATGTAGAAAATATTGGGAATATAAAGAAATTAATATTGCCTTTTGGCTTTTATCCCTAATTTTATTATTAGTTTGAGGAAGGATTGATGAAGTATTTATTGAATCTTTAACTGGCTTAATGCAAATACCTCTGACAAAGGAACGATATTGATTTCTTCATTTATACCGGTACAATACTGTCTCGAATAGTGTTACGTATTTAGTTCTAATTGCAGAGTTATTAAAAAATTAGTTATGTATAAGAACATGCTACCCGCGAATCCTGTGTTCATTAAATTATGTAGCTCGCGATAAAAAGAACGTCGCACGTGTCGTTACGAGTGGCAAGTAGAATAACAAGTATATAAATAATCGCACGTGGGAGTCGTTTTAAAAATAATTCGTAAGCCCGATTTCCTCGGTTCCGTAAAATCGAAACCCTAGATAGAGAGTGCAATCGAATTATCTACTGCGCTTCTGTTAATTGAATTAAAATATTTATATCTGATGTAAGACAAGTTGCAACGTTCTAAATATTATATCGGATTTCTCTTAATAGAGTGAAATTTAAAAACCTCTAATAATTAAAAAAAAAGTATGTTAAATATGTCTAAGACGATTACTTCTCATGGTCTTTAAAAGTACATTTTAAATTATTTAAAACCGACGAATTGCGATTCGTAGAACTTGGATAATAGTTGACTCTATTTTCGAAATGACTTGATTGTTTATCTTTCACGTTTCAATAAAATCGGATCAGGTCAACGATTACTTCTCATGGTCTTTAAAAGTACATTTTAAATTATTTAAAACCGACGAATTGCGATTCGTAGAACTTGGATAATAGTTGACTCTATTTTCGAAATGACTTGATTGTTTATCTTTCACGTTTCAATAAAATCGGATCAGGTCTGCCATTGCATGAATCCTGTACGTATCCACTTTAATGTGGTGCAACTTTACATGTAATTTAAAACGTAATCCAAGAAGTGCATGATTCGGCAGAAACACGCTATGTTTACGTAAACTTGAAAAAACTACTGAACAGTATTTACGCGTTTTATTTCTCCAATTTTACTTAGCGAGATGTCTATTATTTTTGCGTATTGTTACGAGAGATACGATCGTAACGTCGACACATTATTCTACATTGAATAGGACGAGTAAGTAGTTCCCTCTTTTAATGCGTCACAACTTTTATCGCGACCCCCCTGTGATCGATGCGAATATTTTTTTAACAAGTACTTTCCTGCTGCCTACTACATATTACCCTCCTTCCAACTGATTGTGTTAACATTCTTTTATATCCATATCTGTCTATTGAGTACAATAATAGTATAAACTATATATTGGACATATGTATATCTATAAAATTGCTTTTAATTCCCTTATCCATTATAACCTTAAATTACTAGGTTGTACTTTTCAAGTCCTATCCGTGAAGTACATCATCTACTCTTATTACGTATTGATTTGTGAGCGTAATAAAACTTTATGTATCACAATAGGTAGTCATTATACAAAGTATGTTAATTCAAGCATAAGATGGTGTGCCGTAGTCAACGTGTAGCAATATAAGGAAACTGGCAAAAAGTCTACTTATTGGACGCTGTAGGTACTTAGCAATAATAAAAGGTTTTTAATGATCGTAAAAGATGCATCTTGATATCACGACTGATAGAGTTGGGCACGTGCAAAGTCAACCATATTAATGATTTGAACCTATCTAGAAATGACTAGGACATCTACTTTAAAATGCGCCTAAACCGGAAGTTACATAGTCAAAACACGTAATGTCAAAATTAATAGTTGAATATGAGTGATATTCACTGTCAATATGTCAGTGAAATAAAAATTAACAATAATAAAAAATAAAAATGTCAATAATAATATAATAATGCTACATTATTTTTTATAAATATTTATTCCACGAGTTTTGTATAATGTTCGAACCCTGACGTAAAATAACAGTATATTTAAACTTTCGTTTTATCTTTATTTCCGGTTTAGGCGTGCTTCTTCATAGCCATTTAAAAATCATCACTTACGTATCCGGTCCGTACTTGGAGGGTTCCTAAAAAGGACAACATAAATAAGTATTGAAAGTGCAGTATTATAATTTCTTCTAGACGTAGACATCGATTAGCACAAACAGTGGTAAGTCGCTATATAATTCGTAGTTCGTGTAATGAAATATGTAAATGCATACATAGTATCTAAAGCTTCTATCAAATATTGAACATGATTTTAAAGAACAATAATTTGCGGTGTACCAGCAAGAGTTTTAATAGAATAAAAGCGGTAGTTTTTAGATAGCGGCAGATTCTCTCACAGTTTTGAATTAGTGATTATACTGAGCTATGACGTCACTTCCGCGTTCACGACGTTGCCAGATCGACCATTGTTTCGTTCGCGAAAGCAAAAACTGCTGGCGGAGTGTGTCGTGCCCGTCGTGCTTATACTCGTGCTCGTACTTGTACTCGTGATTCGTCCGAATTTGTTGAAAGTTAGCTGTAGTGTATTGCAAAGAGACGAATTATGACAAAGTCGGTAAAAAGTATGGAGCGATTGCCTTGGGCATTCGTTAAATAGCACGGAGTATCGTATGGATACCAGGCGGCCAGTCAACATTCCCAAGTAAATCTCATAGAGTTTTCTCGACATAGTAGGTATTAGAAACAGTTTCAAAAGTAAATCTGCTACACTTTGTGTAAAGCTGATTCCCAAGTTCCACGATCGAAGAAATTCACGATTTTTTTTTGTCGTCCATTTGTTTCCCGTTTCCGACATAATTGCTTTGGAAGCTGTTTTCGAACTATCATTGCATACAGCAATTTCCTATGTATATATACACAACTTATATTTATATGTATACATAGCAACAAAAAAAGATATTACAGTCACCTTTGCCTCTTGTTTCTGTACGAGATGTATCTGTTAATACATCTGCACTGCGGAATAAAAATTGCAGTGGCTTTTTGAACCAGTGTTTGAATTTAATAGATTTAATTTTATGCTTAGCGTACTTATAACTTGTTGAAAAAAAGGTGGTTAAGCGTTTTATGTATATAAAATGATGTTTCATCATCGATGTAATTTTTGTGCTGTATTTTGTAATGTTACTTTATCCTCTGCTATATTTTATCAGCCCAATGTACAGTAATCAATTTTTGCAATATGCAATACTATTGATAGAATTCGGAATGCACAGCTTCTGATAATAGAGGATTCCAAAAATAAATTTTCCTCAAACTGATTCTCATGAGAATTTCCTCTACTTAATAATTATCCCTTTAATTGCTTATGTGAAGGTGTCCTAGCAAATCCAACAACGAGTCCCTTATTACAGAGAGATTATTAGCTGAGTGCATTGAACACATCTTTAAATACAGAAAATTGAAAGAGAAAGAACAGTGAGAAAAAAAAACATATAGTAATATGCAGCGGATATGGTTTATAGAGAACAAAGAGGAGAAGGAATCCAAACAACTAGAGGTGCCACGTGAGACTTGCTCCATCGAGGTGGAAGCAGAACAAACATCAGACATGAGGGGTTCTAAAAGAGACTGGATTTTTAGAGTCCAGGTAATTAGGTTTTCAGTAGAATAATTCACATTTCTGAGTTATTCTCAATTGTTTTGCATTCATGGATTCTGAATAATTTTTAAATCCTTTTGTATGTTAGGTACATAAGTTAGAAAAAAACGAAGTTTTGTACGTTGTGGGTAATTTGCCTGAACTGGGTTCTTGGAATCACAACCAAGCATTTCAATTAACGCAAGAACACGACAGCCGGGATTCTCCTGTACTTATTGATAGCAATAGTAGTGGCGAATTTTATAATGACGATGTACATGACAATGCTGGGAATTTTTTTGGTGAAGACGATGACGAGTAAGTGAACATATATATATGTGTGTATTTTTGTATTGCAATAGTGCATAATACGTAAAATTTGACTTATAAAAACTAAAGTATATCATTGTACATGTAATTATACAGATATTTATCAATTTTAGAGGTGGACAAATATTTTCGCAAAAAGTTCAACTTCCCATTGACGTTGACATAGAATTCCGGTACTTTGTTGCTGTCATCTGTCAATTGAATGGTACTAAAAACTCGGCCAAGACTCTCATCGTTCGCAGATGGGAGACTCATATGGCACCGCGCCTTATCAAGAAGAACAGTATGTAGTCAAGCATTAATTGCTTGTTTAAATATAGTACAATGTGCAGATCTCACGACTAAGTAACTAAAAATTTGTTCCAGCACCTAGTAATTTTGCTGGTGATACATTGCCAGATCCTGACAGATTCGGATATTATAATCGCTATTGCAAGATCGAACGCGGCTGGTTGACCGATGAAACTGTGATACAATTTAAGCTTTTTAATAATCCGATCAAGCTGTGGAAAAATCGACTACAGAATAAAAAAGTTCATATTAAAGTGCGTTATCGTATAATAATTATTTGTATAACATCAAAATGTTTAACAAGTTGGAAATTAAAGGATTCTTTTTTTTTAATTTAGATGACACCTGTAAATCTAGTTAGGCACAATTCCTTAGAATTGCAACAATTTGGAGGTGATTGCGTAGATGATAGTCTTTCTATGGATACCCAAGATATTATTGATCAGGCAGCTTTCAGTATTACAGAAGTTGCGGTATGTGAAACTACTTTCTTCTATCGTAGTCTCCTTATCTTATAATAGTAATATTTTTATTGTAATTTTAGGCAATGAATGATGAAGAAGCTCGTTTCAAGATACAAGAACAATTTGGCCGAGCTTACAATGAAGACGAATTTGTTATCTTCAATGTTGCGGTGCGATATCCGGAAACTATCGTAAGTAATCATATTGAAATGCTTCATCAGGGAATCATAGTAAATACACAACTCGATGAACAACCATTGGTTGGTATTTATTGCTTGCATTGCTTGTGACTCTCATAACATTGCATTATGTATGTAGGATAGATCTCCGATTTTGTTCCAAATCAACCTTTCCGTCTTTAGTATATGGACAGTTCAGCAAATGGAAACATCAAAGGCATTATCTACAAGAATATTGTCAGCTAGCTGCACAAAAAAGAAATACAAAAAGGCAAAACATGCCGTGTATTTTGATTTATTACCCTGGCACTGATGATAAAAGTACATCTTTGTTTAATCGTGAATGGCGCAAAATAACAGATAAAAAAAATAAAATTAGTAATAAGTGTAGGCATGGCAGAGCAATAAATTACGACCTAGTGGTAATTCATGAAAAAAATTAGATATGCATTGACACTAAAGATACGCATTGACCATACCATGTGAGTTTTCAGTAGACCACGAGTAGGCTGGCCACGTCTTCTCTCGCGACTTGTTCAAATTACTTGGTAAAAGATAATTAAACTTGTTCAGCAGCTATTGCCCTCCTTGGAAACCAGAAGCGAAGTCACGCGCACTGGCCTGGAACTCGAAGACAACCGTCAGCTTTGTACAAAGCAAGATCTCCGGTGCAAATGATGATGCTAACATGCAATCTGATGTGTCGATGCTAAGCATCGTCTACCACTTTACATCTGTGTCACATGACATCACACAGAGATATGATGGTTTTGATATTGTCGTTCGCCCTACCGCACCTATCCTTTGGCTATGGTCTCTCGTAAATCCGTGCATCCTTTCTGAAAACTAAGCGTCGTGTCATTGCTATCGAAATTATTATAAATACTTGTTCGTTAATGCTCAATGAAAAGTAAAATTATGCGACCTATTTGTATTAATGATGTGAGTTCGGTTTACGTGAATCGCAGCCGTCCTGAGCAACCCTAAGAAATTAGAGAATATCAACGCTGTCACACCTCATATCCATCTGTGTGCGTCGAAAATGGTGAGGCTCCCATCACTCCTATATCCTTTTAGTGTACTAATATTTTCTAGCTCTGACCAACTCTACTGTACCGTACGTGACACCGCTGCGCAGCCAATGCCAGACTAAGCTGTCAGAATCTTCTGAATCTGAATTACAAACCTTGCAGACTTGATATCGAAATTTAATAATGAATGATCAGCAGGTGTTGCGGGATACGCGTCACCAGGCAGAGTACAGCATTTCGCAATTATTGGTCTGGTTCATTGCTAGATTATGTAGGAAATAAATTATCGACCTTTGTTTTGCCATTCACTTAGTTCACTAATTTGTTGCTCTTTCTCTTGCCTACAAATTATTTCAAACTGCCAAAAATGGTCGAAAAAGAAAATGAAAAAAGTTTACAGCAAATGATGTACTCACAAGTGTTTCAAATGATATAGTTTAATTCCTACCACTCTTAGTGATCAAGGACCCGTGAATAATGTGCTATAAATTATTAGAATCTATGATTTTCTTATTTCTCAGACTAAAATAGAAATTCGAAAATAAAGTTTTTTTGAACTAAATGTCCTTGATCATTGGATTTAATTAATGTTGAAGCAAGCTCTATAATGGATGAGCAAAAGATACATGATGCAAGCACATTGGTGTTGTTAGAGATAGTAATATTTTTTCCAAGTATATTAAGTAGACTGTTTTTCCAGGCATACTTAGTGGACTACTACGTGTACAGCTCAAGGTGTTTTCCAGGAGAACCACCTAGTCATATCGGTTTCAGCTACATCTTGCCTAGCACATTACAATCTAGTGTCGGACTTTTAACAGTGCCAATTACAAGCACCAAACATAGACCAATTGGTAGGATTTTACGTCTGGTAGTTCAGTACTCATCGGTGCGAGATTGTCGATCGTCCATTATAATTTTCTTGTCTTCACCAGGGCAACTTACAGTGGAATATGTTGTAATAAAACCAATTCCGGATTATCCATGGAACATGAGTATTTCATACACGAAACATTGGGAACAACGGTGGTCTGGCCTGGACGTAGGACACAGAGGATTGGGCACATCTTTCCAAACGAAAAAGTATGTTTTAAAACAAAGTAGAAATTTAGCTGTTTTTAAACATTTATTCGAACCTTAAAAAATAATACATATTTCTGAATTTGTTCTTCACAGCTGTGCTAACGTACGTGAAAATACAATAGCTTCTTTAAAGACTGCATCGTATCATGGCGCTGATATGGTCGAGTTTGATGTTCAGCTATCTAAGGATCTTATACCCGTCATTTATCACGATTTTTTTGTATCTATTTCGTTGAAACGAAAGAAACAAATCGAAGCTATGGACATGCTGGAAATTCCTGTTAAGGATCTTACATTAGAACAGTTACATCTGTTAAAGGTAATTTCTATAAACATACATTGCGTACTTTGAAGCATAAGCTGGAAGTGTTAAATGATGTACATCATTTTCACTGATATTATATTCACAGCTTCATATTCGTATTTGTAAATTTCAACATATATTTGAAGATATTGTCTTTGTATTTTATTGTACAGTATTCACAATTCGTAATGACAAGGAAACAACAATATTCTTCTCAAAGTTAAAAAGTATAACTGTATATTAATCTTATTAATCATAAAAAACTATTAATGAAAAAATATCATGTACTTCAAACTGCATAATTTTCTATTAGGGGAATTAATAAGGTGCATCTATAGCATAATTCCTTTACCATTAATCAATAGAATGCGGCTTCTTAACGCTACGCGTATTAACACGATCGCTTTTTATGTTCTTTTTTGTATTGGAACAGAAATCAATCAGATGGTATCGTACATGGATATACAGACATGTTATCATGAATTCATAAGTATAATATACCAATTCGTCTTTGTCTTTCTTTAATATTCAACAGGATTTTTATTACCCGGAAGACTCGTTGAGTAAGGTGCTGTATTTTGTTGATAAAACTGAACAAGGGGTTGACCCACTGGTGAGCTTTCATATCGCTTGCGCCGCCTAATTTGTCGCCAAAATGTATAACCAGTTTAATCATTAAGAAAGAGAAGAATTCGATGCATGCTAGTTTAAGGTTGTCTAAAACGAACTAAAATCGATTTTTTTCAAGCACATTATAGCGTCGTGAGTAGTGTATATTATATGGTTCGATTAAAAGCTAAAAGCTTGATCTCGGTACTCAGTCTTGGTGTCAGAGTAAGTCTATAGACATCTTTTTATCAATGTAATATATCACCATACGAACTTGCGAAAATGCTTTGAAGAGCTCGAAGATCATCTGTAATAAGTGTTCACCAGTTTCATCCCCCTTTAAATTCACGTATCTGCTGTAACGCGAACTTCCTCATTAAAGAAAGTACTTTAAAGGAAGAAGGAAAAACTATCACAGCATGTAAATAATACCATGACGAACAAAATGATATTTCAAATTCACTCATATTATTTCAGAGTGTTTGTTTTTGTTTTTCTTCGAAAACTCTCTTACGTCGAACGATCATGCAATTCTTACCAATTTTATAATATGACGAAACGTTACGAAATAATGCTCTGTAAAAGAAACTTAAAGTAATTTTGTTCGTAGGTTTATCACGTGGCTGAAGGTCGAGAGAAAAATCCAAGATTCTTTGATGAAGATCTGGAAGATCATCAGCCCTTCCCTACACTTCAAACTGTGCTTCAAGAATTGGAACAACACGTCGGATGTAATATTGAAATTAAGTGGACTATGCAGTTGAAGGTAATTTTTGTTCACTTTTTTCATAATTTTATTATTATTTGATTTTAATTTGTAATTTAATTGTGTACATAGGACGGCACGTTCGAGCTTAACCATCCATTCGATCTCAACTTGTATTTAGACACGATATTGAAAGTCGTTTTGGAATACGGAGGCGATAGAAAAATTGTTTTCTCGTCGTTTAATCCAGACATTTGTGCCATGATACGTCTAAAGCAAAACAAATACCCGGTAGTATTTTTGACACAAGGTGTCACCTCGAAGTATCCGACTTACCACGACCCAAGGTGTCAAACAGTACCGATGGCTGTTAGACACGCGTTGGCAGCTGACATCTTAGGCATTAATGTTCATACCGAAGATATCCTCAGAGATCCGTCGCAAGTTAAATACGTTAAGGACGCAGGATTAATTATCTTCTGTTGGGGAGATGACAATAACGATAAAGATACGATTCAACATTTGAAGAAGCTTGGTCTACATGCAGTTATTTACGATAAGTAAGTTACGGCGTTCAAAATACGTAATAAAAGTTATTTTCATGTAAAATTGACTAAATTGTTCTATATCTACAGAATTGACGAGTACAATGCGAAAGAAGTTAAGGAAAGCATATTCCTAGTTGACGCGAGAGAAAATCAAAAGGCACTAATCGCTTTGGCTCAGTGTAACCAGAGCTGTACACCACAGCCTCAAATTACTAATACGTTAAATAAGGAAACTGTAAGTAGTGGTATTAGGTGAACATAAATACTTATTGGACATGAGTAAGCGAAAATAAACTCGATATCTATTTTAGGACTACTATATGGACATCGACAACTCGCGAAACATGATTACTGCATCATCAACCACATCCTCGCTTGCGTCTTTTGATAAGAACAATATCGGCAACGAGAATATTTATTCCATGTCGACCGTCAAATTACAAACTGGATGCGAACATCAGGAAAGTGAAGACATTAGTGAAATGACAAAAGATTTTAGTGTTTGCGCGAAATCGTTTGGTCACGCAGTAAAACCTAAAAGTATCTCAGATTTCGTTTGCGGGCAGACGACTACGGAGATCTATGGAGAGGACGAGTCTACGAAGGACTGCCTCTGATGTTTCTCCTTCAAAAACCCTTTCATGCTGTGTTTTGACCCAGAAGACGTTGTTTAGAAAAGGACCTACCACAGACAGAGAGACAAGAGAAAGTCGCAGGAAAATTTTTGTAATTCTATAATTTGCTATAATGGACATCTATAAGGGAGTTAAACAATTCAAGTTTCCCCTAAGAGTCCTAGGATCCAAGAAAAGCAGAATCGCATTAACGGCCATTACACAGAGTGTACTCATACATCGATACACAAGGAAGACGACCGATCGTCTTTTCAATGTCATTTATCATTCCTTCGTTCAGTCGGCTTAATTGTTCATTTTATATATTGTGTCTTACTTCTAACTCTATATGATGGCCTTTTTTTTTTAACGCTGATCAAAACCGATGTTAGCTGTAAAGAAAAAAGATTTCGACTCTCATATATTCTACCTGTGGCAGATAATTACGGGAGTCACGCGTTTTTAGTACAAATATCCTCAATATTTTCATTAGGTCATAAAAAGAAGTCACTCCTCTCATATTCCTTCAGTTAATTAACCATTAATTTAAATAAATACGAATTGACAGAAATATTAATAAATAGATTGTCAGGAGAATAGTTCTTTTCTTATTAACTGTCTATTCATTGTGTTGTCTACAAAATTTGAAACATAGTCAAATTCACCCATGTATGTGCATTATGTCGCACATCTGTGTGAGACAATTTCAAGTGTTAACAACCACTCGCGAGTACTTCTTAATTTACAATTAGTGTAATTCATATTCATTTATTTATGTTTTAAAATATTTTTTAATACAATAATAGCAGTTTTAAAAATATAAAAAAAGATATTCCTTTATTACAAATTGTTATTTAAAACAAAAGTTGTGAATGTGAACTTCGTATAATTAAAAAACGAAAAAAAAAGCACATTTTATTTCGTATCAAATAATAGCATTTCATGCTTAACTATATGATTATCTGAATTGATTTAGTTTATCGGTTCAATACGCTTTGCAGTCGATTGACAATTTTAAAAGTAAAAACCTAAGGAGGATTAATATCGTAATAACTGCATCAGTGATAAAATATGTAGCACGCAAATATCTTCTCACCGTTCTTGAACAGAGAAGAAAATTTGTACCACTATACCGCATTGGTAGTATGCTATACAATTAAAAAGAGTGATTGTATCAATCGTTAAAACTTTGGCAATACACAGAGTGTCTGTTAATGGTTTAGAAAAGTATACCACATGTATTATGGGATCATATTAAGTACATGGAAGTGTATCTAGATCGTGCGTTGAGAAAAGTAAGGGCGGGGTGTGTTTGCTGATCTCTCTTATGTACTGTCATAGAGGCTATGCATTACAATAAGCCAGTTGGAAACGGAAGACGCTAACCGGCTCGATATGTTTGTAATTTAACAATAAACTGATACTTCGATGGATTTTGCTAATCTGACACAACACACCGTAGATTTAACGCATTACAGACTTCAAGTGTATAATGATAAACATCACATATATTTCAGATTTCTGTGTCTGTTTTTGTCTCTCCCTATTAAGTAATAATTGAAACACCTGCAACAATTTAAGTGATCGATTTTTTATAAAATTCAATGAAATTTTAACGCAAATACATAAAGATAAAAAAGACTAATGAGATAGGATATTTTTGCATCTGCATTTGAAGATCTATTAACTCTACTACTAAAAGTACCTGACTCGGAAATAAAACAGTTAAACACAATCTATATTTAACGTGTATTATAAATCGTCTTTTTATCACGGCAAGTATTCGGCAAAAAAAGACCAACTGGAATCGAATACCCGCATCTTAATAAATAAATAAAAGAACATACATATTTACGTACATTCGTTTCATTTATTCCAAAACTTTGCTTTCAAATATTAATTCCACTTGAAAGCATTCACTACCTAGAATATTTGCTATTTTGCTATTTTTAAATACCTGAATAATTCATTCAATATTACCTTGAAGAATTAACTGAGTACTATTATACTTTCACTTATTATTTAAAACTCACATAGGAAATATGACATTATCATTATTATTAACTTTCAAATTGGAAGCTTATATATTCACGCGATGCGATTCTCTACTAATAGATAATTAATAGAATCTTTATATTTATGACGTAAATCTTGCAACTGCAGTAAAATGAAATTTCGAATATGATTAACTACAATAGGCATGCGCAGTAAGACAAATGTAAGTGAATGCTCTGTGTCTCAGCGCACTTTGTATTATCCCTTTGGATCTATTTTTTTGTAAAAGTCGATTTTTTTAACCATATAAACTATAGATAGGTAAAGATGAAATGTGAAAGTTGTTTCACTTAATATAGCACTTAATATTTTAATCGTAATTTTCTATTATACTCTTTTTATGACATATTGTTCAAGATCTAATGCATAAAATACAATCTAATCTAGTACAGAGCTTCAGAGCTCTAGCGATTATGTATATGTCAGTAACTTTTTGAACGTAAGTGCATACGTACTGAGTTTTAGTGGGCAAACGGGAAGAAAAGATTTTATATATACATGCCATTTTTTCAATCGCAGTGTCCCTGGAAACTTTCGAATATCGTGAGACCGCATTCGAAACGAGGGGAATTTAATGGTGGTCAAAAAGCCCCCACCCTGACCTCGTATGCAAAGACAGTCAAGGTGTCAACAGGCGACAACAGGCGAGGCCGAACGTAGTTTACTCGATAATTCGCGTCTGTTCATATTTGTTCATTCATTTCTCCGCTTTATCGCTCTGTGGTAGCAATATCTGTTAGCAATATCACGGTACCCGTGATATACAATTTGGCTTCGAAGTAACTAGCATACGGAGAATGCGACTGTCCAGGGTATAGCACGGTGCAGAATTTTTTTGACGTGTATGTGTGCTGTATACGTACATAATGTTTTGATTCAATTGCAGCCGAAGTTCTATCGTATCTATTATTTAGTTAAAGAACCTTCCTGGACTTCGTCCCGTCGAGAAAACGTTTCCAGTGTTTTATTATTTCCGTTGTCATCGGCATCGTTGCCTTTCGTTGTCATGTGTTACGTATCTACTAGTGAATCGTTTGTTGCAAGTTCCTATTCTTTTATTTTCTGAGCTTATAATTTCCATAAGTGTACATATTTCTTGTTCAACTCTCGCATGATCATTGTATAACGTGACTGTGACATTGCATACTTGAACGTCGTTAGCGTGATTTAAAATTGTTTTTGCAAGACAGAACTAATCATATTGATTAATTAACATTTTTTGTAAACAAGTATAACGAACACATTTGTATATACAGTACAATAATGATACGAATCTGTTTTTTCATCTAATTTTTACTTTTTGTTTTTTAAATTAGTAAACAAAATTATATTATTGTTTCTCTTTAAAAGAAAACAATAATTTGTTGAAAATGCATTCAATTTTATAAATATTAATATAATTTGAACAAGTATACGTTGTTTATGTATTTATTTCATATAGTACAAAGATTAATAGTAATTTACTAAATATTACCAAGTAATTGAAATAATAAAGAACCTGCTCTTTCAGACTTGACCCTCGATAAGGTCTTTGCCACATAATCACTCGGAGAACATTCCAATGAATGTGGATGATGAATTTTATTTTATCAACCAACAGTGAGGCGAATATACTGTAATGGGGTGGGTTTCGTCCACCACAATATGGATTATTATATGGAGTTGTTTACTGCGGGGCTTTCAGTTAGCTCCACAGTCATCTCCAAAACAAGTTCCATGTGATAAAACAAGGAAAGTTTTTACCGATTCTTGGGGAATCATTAGTGATGGACCGTTAGGTTCAAATTATACTCAAGATTCTCACTGTGAATGGCTCATAAAAGGTAAGAAATTTCATAATATATTTATTACAATTTTATTTATTTAATCCAATTGTAGTTATCTAATATGCTTGTTTTACAGCAAACAACACTGGCCAGTTTATTACTCTAAGTTTTCGTACGATGGGAACAGAGTGCAGTTATGATTATGTTTTTGTATATGATGGAGATTCATTTCGATCTCCTCTCCTAGGTAGTTTTAGTGGAAAAACTGAACCGCAGCAAGTAACATCATCTTCTGGTTATGTAAGTAAATATGAAATTCTTTAACTATGAATTGTGAATCTACGAATCATTTATATATTGTAAGAAGTGATCTGATCTGATTATCTAATGTTGTTTTCAGATGCTAATACTTCTGTACAGTGATACAAATTACGTATTGGATGGTTTTCACGCGGAATTTTCAGTAACCGATTGCCCGAATAATTGTACAAATCACGGAAAATGTATTAACAACACTTGCGTTTGCGAAAATGATTGGGGTGGAAAAGATTGCTCCAGAGAACTTTGTCCAAATAATTGTAGTTATGTTGGAGAATGTGGTCTGAAACGGTGTATCTGCCGAAACGAACATTCAGGTCAATCATGTTCATTGCACAAAACACATCCTGAGGGCAACAAGTATGTTACTTACTGCTGTGTTAATTGTAATAATTAGTGACAATCTAATCAGTAAATGCAATAAACAGGTGGCATTGGCTTTCACATTCTGAAGGTGGATTAAGACCACGTGCAGCGCATACTGCAGTTTATATGAAGGAAACTGATTCCCTTTACGTTTTTGGTGGCTATGATCTTAATTATATACTCAGTAATTTGGAAGTATATCGATTTAATACAAGTCAATGGGAAGACGAGTATGGTAACGTAATAGGTAAGCAGAAAGCGCTAACCTTATCATAATTATGAATATGCCGAATACTTAAACATTGCACGCTTAAAATAGAAGGCACGTCATCCGCGGAATATCTGGACCCCATGCTCTTCGTTACGGAATTAGAACGAATAGGTGCGGGTGCAAAAGAATTATATGGTCTCCGCACGTCCTCCCTCATTGGGAAAGTACTTTACAGTATTAAAGACAGTAATATCTTTAGTTCACGTAATCATGCGATCGTAGACGGTGGACATGGCTGGCCGGAATTTAGAAATGGAGACCACAGAGATCGCGAGAGAAAGACGATTCATGAGGCCAGGGAGAGTGAGACTAGTAAGAGTACAATTAGAATAGAAAGAAACGACGATCTTAGGAGAAAACATACTAGGCATCCTAAACCACGTTATGCACAAACCGCAAGGTACACAATATAATTAAAGAATTTTCATACATAATATATACATTATATTTATTCACACCTAATCTTATCTTGTTATCGTATTAGACATCGTCGAAATTTAGATCTCCATCAGGAACTTCATGCTTCAAATGTAAAAAATGACGCATTGAATTGGGACGAGCAAAATGTTGAAGATGCTTCCGAAGACAACGTTTATAATCAAGAATCGAAATCGATAGAAAACGAATCGACTAAACTATCTGTTGATGAATCGCCTAAACCCAGCCCGCGTTATGGTCATGCAGCTTGCAGATATGTTGGTCAGTTGCACATTCAATCGATAGAAACAAGAGTAAAAGTAATGTGACTGCAGTACGATCTATAGCTTCTTAATAAATTATAGGTGGTTTCGTTATATACGGTGGGAAGATACAAGATGGTTCTTTGTCAAATGAACTGTGGCATTACAATGTTAACACACGTTCTTGGACATTGCGAGCAAAAAATTCTCCGTTTTATCCACCACCACTGACAAGGCATACTCTTACTTTAGCAAACGACTATATTTATCTATTCGGTGGTAGTACAGTCGATGGTGAATTTTCATCAAGTGTATATAAAATTAAATTGAATTTATGTACGTATAATTAACAGAGCACACATGGTGTGCAAGTTATCTCTACTTTTTTTGCTTATACTTTATACGACGTGCTCAATGTTGAATTTACTTGTATTCTAGCCGATCCTACGGCATCTACGGAAAGATGGAAGGAAGTACATCCACGAGGGGGTAAAGAATTAGACGTGCGTGTAGTTGCACATTGTACAGTGTATCACAAAGCTACTAATTCTTTATTGGTTTACGGCGGAGTAGTAGCCAGTGTAGCCCGATTCAGTAAATTGTCAGATAGGATGTTCGTGTTCCAACTTGAAAGAAAAGTTTGGTCCGAAATTCATTATCCGAGGGCTCACTTACGGGATACTTACGTCCCAAGAGAACGGGCATTTCATACTTGTAACATCATAGGTAAGTTTCATTGTTGTGAATTGTTGAGTGAATCGATATACGATGCTTTTAAACGTTGCAAAAAATGTTCACAGGCAATTATTTGGTTGTATTCGGCGGATATTCTCATAGGCATAACAAGGAAGAAATTTGTTATGATAATCAGATGTATCTTTATCATCTGGGCTGTCACGCCTGGGTTAGCCATGACGTGCTTGGTTTAAATGACAAAGGTGAACTAGCATTTTAATTTCAATAAGAAGTAATGTACGTATACTGTCTTAATGATTATTTTGCATTTCAAAACATTTACTGTAACATGTTTAGATTCTCGTTATCCAAAGCAACAAGGAGTGTTCGCACATGCGGCAGATGTGCGGAATGGAAATACTCTGCTGTTAGTAGGTGGTTATCATGGGAATGTAAACGCTGATTTGCTTGCATACACGTTGCCACCGATGCTTGCGTCAGGAGAGGAAGACTACATAGAACCCGAGCAAATTTGTTCGAGACATAAAACTTTTATGGAATGTTCGGCCAACCCAGAGTGTGGTTGGTGTTCGGCAGACGAGGTATCTTTTTAATATACAGATTAGGAGTGATATATTTTTCCACGTAAACTTTTAAGGTCTCCTGCTCAATTTTTGATATTTTACAGATATGTTATGGTCGAACTACTGGCAGTAACTGTACGACAAATCTTCAAACAACGCGTTGTCCAGGCGTTTGCCTAGCACTTGGAGATTGTCATTCTTGTTTGATTCACGGCCAGCCTGGCGGTGGTTGGGGTACAACCGCTCGTGGAAAAAAATCTGTGTCCAATAAGTTGAATCTCGGAACTTGTACTTGGTGCGTTCAAAATGCTCGTTGTCATCACAAAGATGATAATTTCGGTGTTTGTGGGCTTCGAGATGACACGCCGTCTCAAATACCAGGATGGTGGGGTTCAAAGGGCACAGAGATAATAAAAGTTGAGGAGTGTCGGGAAATGGATAAAAGGCCAGGCTTGACATTTTTAAAATACAAGCCACCTGTAAATTTTACTCAGCCCGATTCCGTGGCAATAGTCAATGCTACCACGGTAGATTTCAATGTTCCCTCTATGCAAGGAGCGAAAACAGAATCAGCTCTTGGCGGAGAGATGATCGCGAGATTGACCGGTTTCCTCAGACCACCTCAATATTTTTGGGACAGCGCATTGGAACATTTGAAGATTTGCGTCAGTTACAACAGTGCGACTCTACACGTATCGAGAAGTGATGACCCTCAAACATTGGTAATTATATATATATATTTCAGTTTCCAATTAAATCGAAAATTATTTATTTTTCTATGTTATAATTCTGAATGAATTATGTTATAGGAGCTGGTTGCGAACTTAACTGCCGAGACTTCGCAATGTATTCCTACAAAGTGGTCAGATGCACAACCGATGATGTTGCAACCAGGCAGATACCTACTAGATTTCGAATCGAAGAGGATGGTTACCACGAGTTATGCGTACGCCAGCAAAATGGAGATTACTCACAACAAAAAAACTGAAAATCCAAAAGTATTCACGTTCGAGTATTTAGAACCATACCAAAATGGATCGTGTCATCAATATAGAAATTGTCTTCACTGTTTGACCGATTCGTCCTGCGGTTGGTGCGATATTCTGAACAAGTGTCTATCACGTTCGATCAACGAGACAGAAAGTTGCGTAGCTGACATGGAATGGGACGAAGATGGCAACGCTATACAGGAATGGCATTATCTAACAATCACTCCTTCGGCCTGTGCTAATTGTTCTAATTATATATCGTGCGAATCTTGCGTCGGGACTAATCTGTGCGAATGGTGGACGGAGGAAGCCCGTTGCGCGAGGATAGGCAGGTTGCCTAATGCGGTTGTCAGCCTTGACGAGTGCCCGATTCCGTGTAGGCTACGTTCAAATTGCACTCAATGCTTAGACGAGCGCGGGCGATGCGTGTGGTGCGAGGCCACGCAGGAATGTTTCTCCTTTTCCGTGTACACCTCTGAATACCAGTTCGGTTTATGTCGAGAATGGATGGACCAAGCTGGTCTTATGGGCGTGACGTCAAGATCCGGGTCGTCTTTAACTGGCAACGATCAATGTAAAAGTTGTAGTCGGCATACAAACTGTTCCAATTGCCTACATTCCTTAAGTTGCGGATGGTGTTACAGTCTGGAAAATCCTATTATGGGAGCGTGCGTGCAAGGAGATTTCAATCAGCCGCATGTTAATTGCACTTCGGTTATCAACGAATCCCAAAATTTTACGAACAAATCTTTAACATCTAACGAATTGGGATGGGCGTACGCTCAATGTCCAGATGTTGATGAATGCGATTTAGGTTTACATGATTGCCATCCCAATGCTGTGTGCACGAATACTCACGGAAGTTTCAGCTGCCAATGTAAAAGGGGTTTCAATGGAGACGGTAGAGAGAATTGCACGAAGACTTGCTACGAGAAGTGCGTGAACGGTTACTGCAGCGAGGCGCCTGACTATAAGTGCGAATGTTACTTAGGATGGACGGGACCTGATTGTAGAACGAATTGCGGTTGCTACAATCATTCTACTTGCACCCAAAGGCCAGGCATCTGTGATGAATGTCAGAATTGGACTACCGGTAAATATTGCGAGGAGTGTAAAGCGGGTAGTTACGGTAACGCTACAACGCCGTCTGGATGTACAAAGTGCAATTGCAATGAACACGGGGACAAGGATCTAGGTGTTTGCAACCGAGAGACTGGCATTTGCTTCTGTCGTGATAATACTCAGGGAGACAGGTGTCAACGTTGCCAGAAGGGATATTACGGTGATCCAAAATACGGCGGAATGTGCTACTACGGTTGCATGTCCCGTGGTATGCTTAGCGGAGAAGGAAATGGCAAACAAGGTCTCGGCAGCAAACATTCGCAGTTATCGTTATGGGAAAATCATCTCGGAGATTCCCCAACAAGAGAATGTCTATGGATAGTTAGCCCAAAAACAGATCTTTCTTCGGACAATATGCTTCTAGGTACGCAAAGCGTGATACAGTTCACGATACATGATGATATCAATGTCAGCTGCCAAGAAAATAGCGTTTATGTGTACGATGGCCTACCGGAATTCGTTTCATCATCGACAAGCCATCAAAGTCAACTCTTAGGTGCTTACTGTACAGAAAGCACGGACTATCCAGTCACTGTAGAAGCCAAATCTGGATTTCTGACTGTTCATTATAAACAACTGGACGAGGTAGAGGGTTTCAAAGGCAGTTATTTGATAATGACGTGTAACAATTGTCCTGCGAATCGGGAATGTCGTAATGGCAATTGTTTATGCAAAATTGGCTTCGTAGGGATCAACTGTGACATTGAAATATGTCCTAACAATTGCACTTCTGTTAAGAAGCAAGGAATTTGTGACAAGGGTTACGGACGTTGCGTGTGTGCAGCCGGTTATGGAGGACGCGACTGCTCGATTAAAATCAGCGAGAATCAGTTGATTTTTACTGAATTATTCAACTCTGAGTATTTAGCTGATCATTTGGATCACCTAAGGAAAACTTTACCCCGATTCGGTCATACCTTGGTTGCCGACAGAAGAGGTAGCCTCTGGATGTTCGGAGGATACTCCCTTAGCCATGGTCCTTTAAATGACATTAGACTCTTTGACACAAAAAATAACACGTGGATGCCTATCACTGTAGAGTCTACTTCAGAGGCTTCCATGCCGCAAGGAAGATATTTCCATGCAACCGAAATAGTTCACAGTAGACAACAGATATACGTTTACGGCGGTTTGTCAATGAAAGAGGAGGATGTACGAGGTTTATCGAATAACACGTTGAGCGACTTTTGGAAGTTCAGTTTACAAAATCAGAGATGGATGCAAATTACGCAGGATGAGCTTAAGAGGGAACCACCGCCTTTAGCTGGGCACACATTAACTTTACGGAGAAATGGAGAATTGGAGAGTTTAATATTAATTGGAGGATTCAGTCCTAAATACGGTTATCTTGACACGGTATGGGAATTCAATCTAGAAACAGAAGCTTGGGATACAATAGATACTATTGGAAATGGTCCATTAGGAGTGTATGGCCACTCAACCGTATATCACAGCAAGTCGGATAGCTTTTACATTTTTGGTGGATATACTTACGCAATCAATCGTACGTTTATATCAAATAAATTGTATGCGTTGAATTACAAAACCCGTGCATGGTCCGTACTTCCACCGTTTGATGACGACCTTACTGATGGGAGTAGCCTGGTAATGAAACATTTCTTCAATCACATCTCGTCTAACGAAAGGTTCAGGGAATCATTTTTATAATTTAATTACAGCCTCAAGCTAGATTCCTCCATTCTGCAGTTACTACTGATGAATACATGGTAATATTCGGTGGCCGTCAAAATCCACATAATACTTCTGATTCATTGATCGCTTATAAATATTCATGTAACCTGTGGATTCGTTTGATAACGAAAGACATGGAAGTTATCGGCAGTCCGCCACCGCCTGCATATGCTCATGCTATGACGCACGCTGATCCAGAGTCCAACGCTGTATACGTAGTTGGCGGTTTCGATGGTGGTGTCAAAAGTCACGTTACTCTTATTAGCATACCAGAGGATCTTTGTAATCTGTGGATTGATAAAACGACTTGCCGAAAATACTTCGGATGTTCTTTTTGTTCTGTGGTAACCATTAGCGGAAACAACGCTTCCTTTTGCTTTTCCAACGAAGTGTCAAATAATAAAGACGACCGGTAAGTTTTCGTATTCGAATTAAATGCTTTCATAAAAGCAAATGTGCATTTCAGATGCGATGTCAATGTTGCTCAAGCTCAGCGATCGAATGGAATCTTTTGTAATTCGGAGTGGATGGCTAGTAGAAAGTGTCAGAACTTTAAAACTTGCACGGAATGTCTGGCGGAGTGGCCATATTATAGAAACGAGGAACCAGTGTGTAAATGGTGCACCAATTGTCCAAGCGGGAAGTGTATTCCGTCCGAGAAGGATTGCGATGAACTGAACAAATGCAGCGTTAGGCAAATATCGGTGACTGATGTGAATCAATGCGGTGAACGGCAATGTCCAGCAAGCGACTGTGAAAAATGTAATAGTCTCGAAGGTTGCGTGTGGACGAGGCAGGTTCTAAAAACTTGTGAGTTTCAGAAAAGCATGTGACATACAATGATATTGACGATGATTCTTAACGATTTTTCGAACCATAATTGTAGCTGAATTAGGACTCGCAGTAACTGGCGAACCCGTGTACGATTGGAATTGCGTGCCCGATGATATTTTTGAAAGATCAAGTATTAAAATGAGCAGCACGCAGTGTGAAAAACGATGTGCCGATCATAAAGATTGTAGGAGTTGTCTGAAGGGTACGGGAGCTGAAGGTGGATGGCGAGAATGCAGATGGTCCACGCAACTTAACGAAGTGAGTATATTTACATAATGTTCAAATAATTAAATGAAATGGTCGAAATGTTGCAATATATTGACAAATTTTAGTGTATTTCTCCATCGTACCAACCTTTGTATTGTGCCGGGGGTGTATGCGGTTTAGTGTTACGAAGTTCGGATATGGATCATTGCCCTGAACCGTGCTCAGTTTTTAAGCAATGCAGCACGTGTTTGAAACACTCACATTGTGGGTGGTGTTCTTTAGATTCAGCTAATATAACCGGTCAAGGAATATGCACGGAAGGCTCTCTAGAAGCGCCAGCAGATCACCCAGCTGGTGGTACATGTGAAATGTTATACTATCAACAGTTCCCTCAATCTGATCCACGTAAGCAATTGCACAAGATGCGCTACATAAATGAGATATAAACATTTTTGTAAAAGTTTAATAAGAAGGTCTTCAATGACCATTTAAACGATTACAGCACTTATTATTATGTTATTTCCAAATTATTTAGAGTCCTCAGAAATTTCGGACAATGTTACGATGCTAATTCCGAACGTGATGTCAAAACCGATATTTTCTTGGCATTATGTACGATGCCCACCGGAGAATGAATGCACCAACGGACACCATACGTGCTCACCGAAAAGTGAGAAATGTTTCGACTTGGAAGAAGGATTTGAATGCATGTGCGGAGATGGATATAAAACTGAAACGTAATATTAGCTTTTTGTTGTTTTTAATTTAATTCATTAAATGTGAGATTTATTAATTAGTTTATATTTCTTCCAGACCATCATCGTATAATGAATTTGGAAGGTAAAATTTTGAATTTGTATATATTACATATTGTGTATTATACGTTACGTATATATTATAAATGTACTTTGTTTTATTTGCAGGAAAATTTGCGTTCCAATGTGTACGCAAGGTTGTGTCAGAGGAACATGTGTGGAACCAAATGTATGTCGCTGCGATTTCGGTTACGTAGGCGCCAACTGTTCCATTCAGTGCCAGTGTAACGGTCACAGCAATTGTGCTGGCCCAGACAAATTAGATGTTTGCTTAGAGTGCCATAATAACACGATGGGACCACAGTGTGACAAATGCCGGCCCTTATTCGTTGGAAATCCAGCTGACAATGGGCAATGCGTACCGTGTCTCGAATATTGTAATGGGCATACTCGAATATGCATTAATGAAAGCATGACTGTACCGGTAATTTATTATTTGCATACGAAATACACGAACCGTTTAAGTAAAGTGGGTAAGGACGAATGTAATTCTTTTTGTACAGGATCCGAAATCGATCGAAGAGATGCCGATAGAGAAGCTACAGAGACAACTAGTTGAAGGCCCCGTGGCCAAAGCGAAATGCGTAAATTGTGGAAACAATACAAAAGGTGACAAATGTGGCGAATGTATGACCGGTTACTTTAGAGGAACGGAAGATCTTCGTGACGTGTGTCGACCGTTAGTATCATTACAAAAATGTCTTCATACGTAATCGCAGACTCGTCTTAAAAATGTATTTCTTTTAGATGTGAATGCCATGGACATGGATTCACTTGTGATCCTGTAACGGGAGAAAAATGCAATTGTGGTAACAATACAGAAAGTGATCAATCTTGTACCAGCGGGCCTATGAAAGGTACAGGTGGAAAACCCTGCTGGATGGTACAGTGCAGCAAGTGCAAGGAAAATTACGCCGGTACACCAACAGGTGGTCATCAGTGTTACAAGACCGTAACGGTCGACAACAAAATGTGTTTTGACTCTAAATTAATAGGTGATTTATATAATAGTTATTTTAACTGTACTAAAGTGATACGTTTCGTTACATTATTTTACGTTTATTACATTTGACTATTGCAGATGAATGTAAAATGAAACCGAAACCATTAAATCCCGGTCAAACGGTGTTTTACATGGTACAACCTCGTTTCATGAATGTCGACATCAGAGTTATGGTAGATGTAACTCAAGGTGCTTTGGATCTGTTCCTTAGTCCACGAGACGATTCTTTCGTTGTTACATTAAATTCATCAACTGGGTATCAAGATGTACATATCTCCATTATCTACAATTTATTTGTATATATCCTTTAGCATCCTAATTTATAATTGTAAATTTAGGTCGAATTGGATAACAGAATTATATTGCGTAAAGGGTACAACCCGTGGTTCGACGAGGATAATCAGAGCCACATGAGATATGTCGAATTCCGTCCAAATAAGACGGTCTCGTTCGGATTGAATGGAACTACCGCGGAGCCAAGTTGGAAATCTACCGGCTTCACGTATATCGTGATGGAGCGATATGCAGATGAGTTATCCACATTCTTAACGATTCAAAACCGGAACACATTCTTGGTTGTTAGAAACTTGACAAATCGTTTGGTGTTAACGTTACCGCAAGACAAACATGAACTACAGCAGACGAAGTTTCATATCGCGTTGAGGGCAATCGATCCCGTACATCCAGAGATCAGCAGGCGGGCCGCTTATGGGATGATATTCTTCAGACAGGATCAGCTTCACATAGACCTGTTCGTTTTCTTCTCCGTGTTCTTCTCCTGTTTCTTCTTGTTTTTAGCCGGTTGCGTGGTCGCATGGAAAACAAAACAAGCGGCGGACGTACGAAGAGCACGGAGAAGACACGTTGTTGAAATGTTGCACATGGCCAAGAGGCCGTTCGCGTCTGCTACTATCATTTATGATCGGGACGGAAACGATTGCAGCCCGAACTCACCCCAACGAAAGAGCAGACGCAACAAATTGGTGAGTTTCCATAATGATGTTAGACCAGTGGCAGTTGAACCTACTGAGGACGGTGTCGCAGCCGTAGCCACAGTTTTTATTAGATTGCCCGGTGGTCGACAAGCTCCTGTTAAATTGGCTCTCGGCAGTTCATTAATACTATTGACCAGAGTTTATCCGTTCAACAGTAGAGTGTTCGTAAGACGTAGAAACAGTCACGCGTTGAACTGAGTTTTTTCCTGTGGAAACTTCTCTCAGCTGAGCGTTTTTTATCATTAACATTAGAACTACCAACTGTTTCTTATTTCTTAAATAGAA
>NW_017142138.1:306967-326173 GCF_001652005.2 Ceratina calcarata
CTTTATAATTAATAATATTTGGATGTCTTAATCGTCGGTAGTTCTATTGTTAAATTTGCTTACGTTAACAAAATCAGGCAGGCAGTGAAAAACATAACGGTTTATTTCGTTCTTTACTTTTAACAATTCTTCTTCGTTGATCTCATCTTTTTTTTATCGTGAGTCTCTTCATCTTTTCTCACCTCATTCTCGGAAAGTGGATAATTCCTTAATGGATGACATGTATATAGGTAGATAATGTACATTTGTTCAATCTTTGCAAAAATGAAGTCAGCTGTGTTAAACCATGTATTTTAATAATATTATTTGCTCTTCATCACCGCCGACATTTTCGCTGTCCACCAGTAATTCTTAGTTTCTTAGTATAACAGTTGTATAGTCTTAGAGTTTATAGTCGCAAAGAGACAATTGTAAGGGTATTTAAGCTAAACGGAAATATGTATATGTTTAAATGTGTATACATATTGTATATTGTCATATCATTCCATGACGAGACTGTAAGTTTTGTAAATAAGGATCTGTAATTATGTATTAATTCGTAATTTACACAATTTTGTAGAAGCATTTTATGTAATAGACATGGTTTTGTGTCTTTGAACGTTCGCAGCTAACGTCGGAAGGAAGTGGATGATTTTATCCGAGGGTCTTTTTACGAAATCGAAAAATGTGAATAAAAAAGTAATTAACAAAGGCAGCACAATTATTTTAATCGTCAGAGTCGGATATATTATTAGTACGGATTCAAGCATGCACATTTTTTAATGACAACTAACTGGATGTAACTTAAATTTATTTCACGTTCTATTAATAATATTCTTAATTTCAATATTTTACACAGAATTTTTTGCATGCAAATATTATTATAAGTACGTAAATAATCCGATCGTTATTATGATTTATTAAAATGTGTCAGCCTTTGCAATTACTGATTATGTAACAAACATGCAATAATAATCCGTCAAGTGGCGTTTATCGCTCTCTAACAGTTGACGAGTAGGGTGACTTAAAAAAGTATTGTTAACGCTGCCACCGGAAGCAAATTGTATACGCATAATTTAAACAAAAAGAACAGTATTAAAAGGGGTTGATTAGAAAGAAACTGGGTAATGCCTGAGTCGATAAGGTTCCTATGCCAAAAAGGCAAAAAAGAAAAGAAAAGATGAATGATACGCGACCGTCATTAATATAACGATATTATTTATGGCAAGAAATTGTAGAAGTGCAAGAGATGTGCGTTAGGGAAAGATTGTAAATACGTACGACGGATGCACGTTGCAAGTGTTTTGTTATCGACTCAATAGATCAACTGTAAAAAAATTATTAATAATGCGATATTGTCGAGCGACTAAAATTTGATGAAACGGAAAAAACAAAACCGAATTTATCATCCAAGATGATGAATTAAGGTTTGTGTATTAATCAAAATATACAGATATTGAGTATAAAGTGTTGATGTACTGATATTAATAATACGTACACTTAAGAAGAATAATCGTAATAAGTTAAGCAACTTGATCGAGAAAGTGAGAGCGACATAGTAACATAAAATGTAAATAACACAAGACGTTTTTCTTTTCATGCTAAGCTGTTACTACGGTACCAAACGAGTTTAATATTAATTCTGTACCGAGTGTTTCTCAGGATAGTTGTTACACGGCTTGAACATTTCCTACACTGTATTAGTAGAAGAGATGGAAACAACAATACCATAATTACACTAACACACATTAATTATTTAATCGAATTTTTTAAGGCAGCTTATTTTTTATTAAAGGTATTACGTGTTTAGAGTGTAAAATACGATTTGAGTGAATATGTATGAATATTTATTTATTTTTGATAAATAATATAGGATTAAGTAAAATATTTTCTATAAGTACAGTGTGAAGTTTTCAAGCTATTTTTGTGAGAGCATTCTATATAAGTGATGTCATCGATACGTTGAAGGAATGCACTTGCGTTGTTCCTTGATTATCGGAATGATTCACCGAGCAATTGTTAAATGCGTGTACGATAATGCAGTACATCCTGTCTATCAATCTCTAAGTTTCTGTATTTGTCGCATTTTCCCGTTAATATCATCGCGTTTCTTGTTAGACAATATTTCGTTATCTCTTGTTCTATTCGTCGGTCATGTTTCATGTTTCATTAATAGAGTTGGGCATTCGAATAATTGTAAATTAAGCAACCCTTCGCCGCGTGGTACTCTCGTCCAGAAATTGATTTATGGTTTTTACCTGTTAGTCATTGCTCGAACAAAGTTTGCCCAACTGTGATCAATAGCATGTTTTTGTATCGTCTCATTGTCAGTAAATTCTTCTTATTTGTTCCGTTTTCACGCGACCAACTATCCTAATCACGCGTGAGTACGTCGCGCGAAACATATGTAGGTATGTAAGAGATAAGAGTACGAACTAACTTGTATATGTATATGTACATTTATATAGATCTACGTGAATAGAGATATATATATTATATTAAATATTATATACATATATTATGTATACACGATGAATGTATAATTTCTCGATTATACAGATCTGAACGTTATTTCCAAAATGTTCTATTTTATATATAATTATTACATTGCATTCAATGTAAGCGATATCTTCCAATGCCGGCGTTGCGTCATCGCGATTAGAAAATGTTTATAACATTGTGAGCTACCGCCGTTTATAAAATGTGAAGGAAAATGAGTAAATTGGAAAAAAAAGGTTGTGAAGCCCGGGATGCCGGTATTTCCTACAACAGATTCGCCAGCTTCGTGGTTTTATTTGTACTGTGGAGAGGAATATGCGGTTGTGCTGATACGAAAATTCATGAATTGTATTGAGGAAGCTTTAATAATAAACGTGTGTATAATTGGGTTTCACCCGCGAGTTTTCAATCGAAGAATTCATTTAATTTTCAAGGAGAACATCATTCTCTTAAATTGAATTCGGCGAAATGTTATGAACATCTGACAACGAAACAGGGTAAATAATTATGGAATAAAAAATGAAACACTACATGTTTTTTGATAATCCAGACAACAAAAAAAAGAATCTCCCTGTGAAGATCATTTTAAATTATAACTCGACAGAATCTTAATTAATTGTGTTACGATTATGCCCCGGCGTTGGCTCGTTACACCGGCGTTTTTGTTTTACTTGACATAAAATTTAATAGTCGTTGTGTAAAAAATATTGAATTCTATCTCTAACCTAACCTAACCTAACCTAACTGGAGTGCAAGCGTGAACTCCTGCAGGAAGTACATGTGGCCGTGGCATATGCAGGCATCGCAGGCATGTGACTGAATGTGACAGCGACCAGCGGTGCCCGATGCCGGAGGTGTCGGAGAGGAATGCGAGTCGGGTCGTCGTCGTCGGGTGGTTCCGGGTTCCGGTCCGGTACTCTATTATAGTATCCCATCGGTATTATCCTATAGTAAATTTGATTGTCACGTAGAGGGGGAACATACGTCACAGTACATACGTCATGACGTCGGTCATGTGACCAAGTTCTAATTACGTTAGAGACTTTAAATAACGTATTTGGCCTTTTTCTATTATTTTGAAATCATTGTTCGTGTCATATTCTATTCCGAGTACGTTTTATATCTTTGTGAACGAGTAGCTTTTGGTTGTTATATGAGTTTATTTGCTACGGGATAATATATACCGGACGTGGACCTGGCGTCCATGGTGGGAACGTTCCGTGAACCCCTCTAGCGTTTACGTAGTTTGTGACGAATCAGTTAAGAAAAAAGCAAGATTCGTTCTGACTTGACCGGAGCCGGAGCCGCAAAATAGTTGTCAAAATGGCGGGCGAAGGATCTGCAAGTGTGAATCCAAATTGCGAGGTCGTCCGCGGACAAGCGTTCGAAGTTGGTCCGCGATATACAAATTTGTCTTACATGGGTGAGGGTGCCTACGGAATGGTCGTGTAAGTGTCTTTGAGTCAATTACTCTTGTAACTGCCGAGAACTTACGACTGCTTATCGACTGGCTGACAGGCCGAAAGATAAACAATCGGAAACCTGATGATTTGTTGAATCAATGATTTCATGGCGAAACTCCTGTTCTGCAACGCACAGGAAAAGATTTTCGCTAACATCTCGAGACCGTGTGCAGCCGCTTCTAAGTACTATTCATCGTTATGTATCATCGCCTTTTGGCGCCAGTTTTAAAAGCATTTGTCACACCCTTTCAAAGACCTGTTCATTTGCGTGTTACCGCTTCCTCGCTTATCTCTCGCATATAAATCTTACCATGACTCCGTGAACACGACAGCGATTGCATTTCACGAACACCTTCGCTAGGATGACGAATTTTCGCGGCGTAAAATATTACGAATCTTCGTTGTTGCAAATCTTTCCCACGCCTCATTCGAATAGTTCGAATTATGTTTTCAACTGTAATTGTTTCTTTATGCTATTTTGTTTAAAGTTTTGTTCTTTTTCCTGTTTTCTGTATTTTTTCTTTTCGATATTACGTACATGCAATTTGAAGTTTTGGTAATATGAAAATTGCGCTTGACCATATGCTTAATTTGAAATCAATAAAAATAGCTTTATGATATGGAAGAATCATTTCCCGTCTCGAGGTTTTAGATTAAATATCTCAAAGATAAGATAAATTAATAATTTTTTTTGTTTTTGTATATAGGTAATATATAACAACAGAGAAAAGAGAGATTTAAACAAAACATTTCGAAATTTCTCTTTACAGATCTGCATATGATAATGTAACAAAGACGAAGGTAGCTATTAAAAAAATTTCACCATTTGAACATCAGACGTATAGTCAGAGAACATTAAGAGAAATAAAAATTCTGACTAGGTTTAAGCACGAAAATGTGAGTACTCTGTTATTAACTGACATGGTACATTAAGCATTTGAAATACACTGACCATACACAGTTTTGTTTTTGTAGATAATAGATATAAGGGATATACTAAGGGCACCTACCATAGAACAAATGAAAGATGTATATATTGTGCAATGTCTAATGGAAACTGATCTCTATAAACTTCTGAAAACACAGGTCGGCATTTAATAATAATTTGAGATTACTTATTTAAATTGTTAGCATACTTAAATTTCTGCCTTCTGTTTCAGGCTATTAGCAATGACCACATATGCTATTTTCTTTACCAAATATTAAGAGGATTGAAGTATATTCACTCCGCAAATGTATTGCACAGAGACTTGAAACCGAGTAATTTGTTGTTAAATACCACGTGTGACCTTAAAATCTGTGATTTTGGTTTAGCCAGAGTCGCCGATCCGGAGCATAATCATGCTGGTTTTCTTACCGAATACGTAGCAACAAGGTGGTATAGGGCTCCAGAAATAATGCTCAATTCAAAGGTAAATAATAACTCATTGACGCACAGTTTCAGTTTAAATGAAATGTAACTATATCTTATTATTCTCGCAGGGTTATACTAAATCTATAGACATTTGGTCAGTTGGGTGCATTCTTGCAGAAATGCTTTCAAGAAGAGCAATATTCCCTGGGAAACACTATTTAGACCAACTGAATCATATATTAGGTATTCTTGGATCGCCGTCTCCTGAAGATCTTGAATGCATTGTAAACGAAAAGGTACTTAATCTTCTTCTATACATGTGATACATTTCCCTCTACTCAATACCGACTTCTCTCAATGATCGTGCAACGATATTTTAGGCACGGAATTACCTTAAATCATTAGCATTTAAACCAAAGGTCCCATGGACAACCGTTTTTCCGGACGCCGATCCGCGAGCGTTGGATCTTTTAGATAAAATGTTAACATTCAATCCACACAGACGGATCGTTGTAGAAGACGCACTCGCGCATCCATATTTGGAGCAATATTATGATCCTGCTGATGAGGTAGATACATATTATCCATGAGCAGTCAATTTAATTATCGTAGACACAATTCTATAAAGTGCTCAAACTTCTAGCCAGTCGCAGAGGAACCGTTCAGGTTCGATATGGAATTGGATGATCTTCCCAAAGAAGTATTGAAACAGTATATCTTCGAGGAGACTATATTATTCCAGGAGAATCATCAAGAAAATTCTATGTAGTCTACTGATAACTCTTCAATTATTTTTCACCGTATAAGAAACGAGGTACACGATATTTTAAAACGATCGATAAACACTTTAGCTGCGGCGAGTGTTCAGGGCGACCAAAAAGAAAGCAAACGTGTGACGTCAGAATAACAGAGCTGTACTTCTTTTATAGTTGTATACGATCCAAACAGGAAAATAGAGCAACAAAAAAAGAAAAACAAAAAAGATGTAACTTTCGCGGAGATGTTTAATTTATAGGAAGTGCTTAAAAAATCGACAGCTACGAATACGACATAATATATACATTTCATTACATATTATATGCATATGCGGGTAGGGAGTTTGAGAGGAGAGACGGATGGAAGGAACGTACAGTGAACGAGGTGAGAACAAAAAACGCAGTGTCCGTGCATATACTTGTACATTCAACATGTCTTTACCGGAGAGAGAAAAAAAGAAAAAGGAAACAACAAAAAATGACAGTGGTTTTTCTTTTTAGTAACAATTGAATGCATAATATTAATTTGTACAATAACTTTTATTTATCCCGAATTATACAGGGTGGTCCACGGAACTTCTAAAGTGTATATTGTGTGAAAAAATATTTTAGACCTTTTTCAAGGAACGAAGTAAATTATTCGTTGATTATTAGGTTTTTTTACAGCTAATGAAGATCAGTACCTTTTACTCAGAATTTAACGCTCATCGATTTTTTGGCATTGAAAGCAGCATTCCATGTGAAAAAAAACCAAGTTGACCTTGAAATTTCTGAAATACATCGAGCTATAAAAAAAGTATGCGCCATATAATGTACCCCTCTAAAACAACTTTTTTATAAAAACATTTTTTCATGTAGTGGACACTTCAGAACTTATTCAGGGTGAATAAGTTGTGTGGACCACCCTGTATATGACGCTAGTTGACGATTATTATTGTTAACCATTGTATTCATACACACATTGTCTGTGATTTAATTGCCGAGCGAGTGACGTGGTGTAATGTGCGAGATATTCTAAGCCACGTAACACACGACGACCGACAAAGTAAATGCGCGTGAGTAGAAGAGAATGTCAGTGATAAAGTGTGTGCGTAAGAGAGCCAGAGTATGTATGACATATATGTATGTATATAATACATACATATGTGTATACGTGGGTATCAGTGTATTATGAACAGCCATTTAATTCACCGAAGTATTTGCCGATAGTTTCTTTATTATTATTATTATTATTATTATTATTATTATTATTATTATTAATACTATTATTATTATTATTAATACTATTCTACATTAATATTATATAAATATTATTATTAATTATTATCTAATTTTAATATTCAGTGTCATTCTTGTGGTAATTACGTACCTTGCAGAAATTTCGTTCTGCCTTTATTTGGTTTAGGTTGTCGACGAAACGAAACAGGGGGAATGAACGAGTGAAATAGATAAAAAACGAACCGAATGGACGTACGCATGAAAAAAGAATTAGGTGAGAATGTCTGCGTGAATGAGGAGAGGTGCATGTGTGAAAGAAATAGAGAGACACAAGAAAAATGTGTTTAAGTCATAATTCATTGCATTCGATGCAGCTTCCAGTTCTTCTAAAAGCAGTTATGTTAATTGCGTCTTGTTTCAAGAGCTACAGGTATTACACTGATACTGCCATTCTTGTGCGACGAAGCACATGGTGTCTGTTCGGACGTTAACTATCTGTGTACTTTTCTATTTTCTACATTTCCGACCTTTTTACATGTTAGGATGTATTATCTTCCTTTTTTGTTTTCTTCTTCGTTTCTAATTCCTATAGCTAACTATTCGATATCTGGAGAACGCTTGCTTGCCATTTGCAAAATATCGTGTCTTCTTTAGTTCTCGGTTTCTTTGAAGATGATTCGGATATTCAAATACTCGCCATGTGAGTTTACGAACGATGATAAACTATTGGAACTTTCTCATTTCGATTCGCATTACATTTTTTCGCTCTAAATGTAAGTTCGTACTCGAAAGAACTTTTAATATTTGATAGGATATGATACATCTAATTGATATACATTTCGCTCGAAGAGAAAAGCATGGCACGGTGGATAAATTAACTATGAAAATGGAGTTTTGTACACGTGCATGTCGTCGGTAGTCAAAGGCAAAATTTTATTCGACTGTGAAAACTAAACTGCGGGTATCCGCGCATTCATGGAAAATTTAATATTTAGAAAATAAATTTCCTTTCTATTTATCTTTCATTCTCTTAGTTGTACAAAAAGTTTCGTAGTTCTGTAAAAATGGGATTCACGTAACATATGGTTTAATGATACGTGAGAACTCGAGCAATACCGATAAGACACGTTTCCATTTTTCTTTCCGTTCTTTTCTAAAACTCTAGTTGAAAAGATAGAAAGTATTTATCAGGACAATCGAAGTCGCGGACACGTTTATTGAAATAACGAAGTGCATACTTATCTCGTTTTCTGAATCAAAATCTCGATGTATCAATGAAGCAAAATCATTAACAAACGCATGAAAGAAGGAATGCGAGTCAGGAGAAGAAAGGAAAGAGAAGCGGCAGAGGAATTAATTTAGCGAAACGACTAGAATCGGCACGAAACTCACTTTCACTTCCGACTGTCAAATTTCACGTTTTTGAATGCGTCGAATTAAGTAATTCTATATTAATAACGTTAACACCTCATACATATAATAATTCGTTCGAGGAAGAAAAACATCGGCGTGTTCATCTTCATTCGAGTTCGCAAGTTATCCATGGAGATTATGAAGATGCTTCGATTCGTACGTTCTTCTCGCGATTTAAATTTTTTGAAAAGAAAAGGAAAAGGGAGGATAAATGTTTCACGCCCTAGGAGTGTCCTTTTCCATTTCTCAAGCTCTGCGAACTTCTTGAAGGATTTATCGGATTATCGATTCAGCTTTGTTGCTGCTTACGTACGAAATCGTATTGAAAATAATAATCCGCTAGGGAAAATGAATTTTTTGCGATCATAAAAATGAAATTCTTTCATTCTATTTTTAACACTCGGCTCAATCACATCCGATTTTCAAATTCCACGATCTCGGGGCTGTGACTATACATCATTAACGTGGTTAGAACATTTAAACGGTGATTTTATTTGAGAGAATTAGCGATGGACCGAAGTAAAAGTTGCTTTTTGTACTGGAAAAATGAACTCCGCGTGTCTTTTTTATAGCACATGCGAGAAACATTGAACAGGACACTCGCTCTCGTTGATATTTAAATATGTATCTGTGTCGTTCTTATTAAATCCTTGATGTTAAATGTTTCAATTCGTGCTCGTTACATATACGACGAAATTTCTTTCACCATTTCTTTTTTCTATGTTTCTTGGTTCAGAGATACAGATTTACCAAAATATATGCGTATCATGTATACCGAGCACGAATTCATTAATGAACCATGGGAAGAAAGATTACCAAAGTTTTATCGGTTTAATCACTTGCCTTATGATGTCAAGTTATTATAATAGAAAAAATGATAGAATTTCATCTAAAAACCTTAGTGTTAAACCTCCGATTTAATAATCAACTTTCTGAAGCAAGACAAAAGTAGCAGGAAAGATAAAAGGCAAGCGGTTAAAGCGTCATTTCTTCTTCTTCAGAGCTTGATTAAATAAGAATCCTTCAAGCGTTCCAGATGAAGCTGAATTTATGAATGATCTGACATTCTACGTGTCTGAATATTTTCTGTATGTATCAATTGCTACGTGTCCAAGTTTCGCGACTATAATCTCTGTGTGTATTTAAAACATTAAATCGGAAAGACTCACGAAAATAGCTTAACGAAACGTTGAACGATATAGCGCATCACAAGATATTTATTAACTAAATTTTCACAAGTTGCCTCTCGAGAGATTACGAGGGAACATTGGCGAAGCATGTCAGCGAGAAGATATCGGTGTTCCAAACTCTTTTTTATCGGCCTGCGAGAGAAAATCGCGAGCCGTAAGTCATCGGCTTTTATAAAATCTCCGGTGTTAACACGCTTGGCTCGTGTAAAATGAAATTAATGAACCATTAGTTTTCTTTATGATAGAAAAAAGGAAAAACAAGAATCAATTAGTTTGCCTTTAAACGATTTTCCTTACCAGGGCTGTTTTCATCCCTTCAAAGTGAAGATCGGTGTAAAAAATACGTGATAAATTATTTTTCTTGCGTGCGTCACACAAAATCGATGATTTACGCTCGACGATCTCCCCTCGTCGGAGATACACAAAGAGATTAGGGATTAAAAGAAGAGAAAAACGAAAACGTTGACTTGTAAGTTTTCCAATTTATCATATAACGCTATTAGAGTTAATCTAGGAATCGAGCGAGAATCTTTAAATCTCTCTTTGTTCGTTTGTAAATGTAAGAAGTAAAAACATGAAAAGGACGAGTTCAGTATCAAATATCAAAGTATTAAAGAAAAGAGAAAAATATATATATTAACGAAAGTTGTGATGCATTTATGTGAATTCCATTAAAATAATTTCGAGTTTGTGTCTATTCTCTTCTTGGTATATGAAAATGTTTAACACGTTCCGTGCCATGTGTACCATTTATGCACATTAAACTTGGCCTTCGGGCCACGTGTACCATAAATGGTACATGCAGAAATTTTTATTTAATGTGCTGAAACATCAAATGGCCTGAACGAGAAGTCGGGAAAAAACGGCTTGGCACGGAATGTGTTAATTAATAAAATCAATTGAATATACACGTGGGAGACAACTGATCATTCGCTGTGATCGTGTGCTGAAGTTATCTTGTCCTAACGTAAGAAACGTACAAATTTCGCAAACTGAAACAAATTAGATAAGATCTTCCATCAAACGTAAACTCGTTATATTAAGAGGTCTACGAAGACCTGTTAACATAATTGCGAAAACATTGAAAAGATAAATAAGAAAATGGACAAAAGAATAGTAGAAGCAGAAATAGATAACACTGGAACACCATTATCACGAAGAAAATGAGGCACAAGATGCAACGATAGATTATAGCGTTTAATATATTATACATTGATAGAACTTATTATCAATATCATCAGGCCTAATATACTTAAACGTTGAGTGTATTTGTTGTTGTTGCCGATTCATATCTTATATATCCGAATGTATTAAATGAATATTTCGTCTATAAATTTTAAATGTTATACGTCATTTACGAGAAAACGAAACCAGTTAAAAAAATAAAAAAAAAGATACAAAAGAGGATGCGATAAGAGGCGAAGAAAAATGAAAATGCCGGTTACCGGTTAGCTCGAGAAACGGAGAAGAGCATTACAATTAGAGGAGATAGGTCACCAGTTTTTACATAGAATAGAAGAAGACGTTCTTCAATATCATGCACGATTGTCTTTTAGCAAACGAGACTGATTTTTTGATTATGTAGCAAACGGATGTAGTTTTAATAGATTAGCTCCTCGAATTAGTACAGTTTATAAAAAATACGAAAGTGCAAATAGAACGTTAGGGAAAGTCGAGCTGTAGTTAGTATAGCAATTAATTAATGATTTTCAAATACACATGTAAGTATTTACTATCGCGTGCGAAATGTTATCAAAAATAACAGATCTCGTTTGCTAATGCATTAAATTTACCTCGTGCCTCCGGCTGCATTCATAGAATCCATCATCTCAACGTTCACAATATGCTTTGTTAATATTCTACAATAATTAATTGACAATTTTAAATCTTCATATATTTTCTTTTTTTACTGTTTATTAAATTTTTGTTCAATATAATAAATAAGTAAAAAATGTGAAACTGCATAGATCATTGAAATAACGTTTGTAGAAACCTATGAATGCAGCTATAAGAATATTCCGATAATTCACCACGTTCTTGGAAACGATAAATCTCTTTCTTTGTTTTTTCCTGTTTTTCTTTTTTACTTCAGCCGAATATATTTCTCCGAATAACTGTTAATCGAGCAAATGATAAATATGTATATCGTATGTATTTAACGAAATCAATTATCAATTATTGTATTTTAAAATGACTATTCGAAATATTATTGTGCTAATATAAAAATGGTTTTATTGGTCAATTATCCGGAATCGACGTTACAATTCTCATCTTATCCATTTTTATTCTCGACTAAGAGGATATCGTGTAGTTAATTTTTTTCTTTCAGTCATTCTGTTTCTGCGAAAGATATTACATGTACAAATTTAAGTCGTTACATTAGAATCAAAGAAATGCAATCAAAATTTCCGTTTTTTTCTTGCTATCCCGTGCATATACTTTTAAAAATCACAGACCTCGAGACGTTTGTTTCGCAATATATGTTAAGGAGAATATATTTTAAATGCTCTGCGTGTACACGGTAATTAATATTGTACAATTTTATTTTTATTTACAACCGTGTCCAGTATTTTTCATATTTTTTTACTTATATAATCATTGTAGTTTAAATAGAAAGAAATCGTGGTACAAACTGTCATGATTGAAAAACTATGTATGCAATATCATTTCGATGTACGATCGGGTTAAATATTCGTTTGCAGAATTTTTTATCGTAGGATTAAGTATAAAGTTATTTTTCTTTATTTTTATAATGTATCCGAAAATATTCTTCTTTCCGAATTTTTGTTATCACGAAATGGGCAAGTTATTAATCTAAATTCCACAAACGAATACTTAAAAATTACATTCTCTCGCCGTAAGTATCCAAAGTTTCGGAAGCACTCATTACTAGTCTACTACTGATTGATAAAAATAAAAATTAAAATAATATTATTGTATCCATACAATATGGGAAGATTCTGTACCTACAAAAGGTTTTGTTTTCCCAGTGGGAATCCTTGGAGGAAAAAAAGAAGTTTGATTCCCAAACTTCAGACACTTTAATTACTTGGCAGTGCAAGATTATTCTGAATCGTTCATAAATTAACGAAAATCCATTATACGCCTTTCTGATAACGTAATCGCTCTACAAATACAACTTTGTACAATTTCAAGATCCCATTATACACAATACATCTATTTTATACAAATTATAAAATGTATAACAATTATAAAGTTATTTATAAAAATTAAATGAACCCTTAACCAAGAGATTTAAAGTAATGAGTGCATTCTCTATCCCTTTCATACACCAGATATAAAGTTTGCACCATGCTTTTCCGCTGAAGGTAAAACATCATAATCACGTTTTACATATTTACGACAATTGGTTCAACTAATTGACAAATTATTCTGTTTCACTTCCCTCTATGAACTTGTCGTTACTCACTTCTATCCTCAAAGGAGAACGGTCTCTAGTGTGATTACCAATCCGAGATCGTAAGTCACCGCCTTTTAGCGTGCTCCTCAAATCTCGTATTTTTGGTTGCCTGCGAACATATTTAAAAATTGTTATAAATTAATATAATGTTATAAATACACATCGATATCAGTTCTATCCAGTCTGTCCAATCCGTTACCTGGTTCTGACAAAGTTATCGCTATCTTCGTTTTTTACATTGTTCAGTCTAGCCCAAACAGTGGAGGCGACACGAGGCTTATGTTGAACCACTTTTATCACACTGCCCTTAGGACCTTGCACTTCTTTTGCCGGTTTGTCGCTATCCACATCGCTGTAGTCTTCATCCTCTTCTTCTTTTTCTTCTTCGTCGGATCTTTGCCATTCACCCTCTTCCTTTTCTTGCCCTTCACTTTCTACTATTTCACCATCTTCTTCCTGCACAACAAAAATATAATATGTCGAGATTCTGAACTTTTACAACTAAACAGAAATTATCGATAATGTTGTAACAGTACCTCTGAATCGTGAAGCTTAAACGTATCTGACTTTACTACGTTCGTATTTGTTACAACCACTTGGATTGCATCGTGAAACTGCGTTTCTTTCTTGGGCTTGCCAAGTCTTGATCGTAAATCATTACCTCTATTTAAATTATTCAATACCGTCTGCGAACATTAAAACGATTACATAAATCCTGTCATCATAAAAGATACTATGTTCATTTGATGATCAATTTTACTCACTTGTTGCCGAAGCTTTGCTCGGCGTTTATGTATTTTTTCCTCTTCGTCGTCCGCATGCATTCGCATTCGTAACACTTTATTCCTTTTGCGCCATTCGTCCTCGCTGTCACTATCGCTCGTGTTACCATGCTGTTCCTCAGCTTGTTGCTTTACTTCTTTCTGAGGTTGCCTCACGCCCAACCTCTCTTTTACGCTACGCGTTGTTTCAGTTTTAATGGCAAACTCATTCTCCATGGCATCGTTAAGGCCCCAACTTTCTGATAACGCGCCCCATGGATTCTTTATACGTTTTCGGTCTTCAACATCATCCTGTGGCTCCTCTTTAAGTTTTCTCTTGCTCTGTTTAATTTGTTTATATAGTCGTTTCCGCGATTCGGTCAATAATCCTTTGATACCACCAAAATTGGGATTCCCGTATTTCTTATAATATTCGCTCATCTTTTCTGCATTTGGCTGCTTCTTATCAGCTCTAGTAGCGAAACGGAGAAATATCGCTTTAGATTTAGGAGAATCAATGCCCTTCCTCCATAAACCAGGAGGCAAAGGGCAGTTAATGTCCTTGATGCTTATGTAATCTCCTTCTGTGTCTTTTGTGGTATCATTATCATCGGTTACTTCGTTAGTAGGATCATCGTTAGTTATATTGTTTTCCTGATCTGGGTTACTATCTCTTATAGTTTTTTGCTTTTCTAAGCCCACAATTTTTTTTGATAATCCCAACATGGCTCTGGCTGCAGATACATTTTCTAACCATACAACATTGCCTGCAATGCATTATTTCTTAGTAAACAACGAATCATAAAGTATATCAGAGAATAGACTTAAAATCATCATACATGAAATATCATTAATCCATTCAATTGAGGCTGGTGCATAGTCCTCAAAATATTTGAAGACGTCTTTAGTACTCATTTCTTCTGTCCCTCTCATGTGTATCACATTTAGTCTAATATTTTTTGTAATTTCATTATCTTCTCCAATGCCCATACTAAAAATTAAGACAACCTATGTTATACATCAAAATTATCGAATAACTATACGCCACGTGTCATGTTGATACATGATAATTATTACCTAGAGTATAAGTCTTGTTCTTGATTGGACAAATTATTTTTCAGCTTGTCTGTAAGCCCAAAACGTTTGGCTCTCTCTTCCATCTTCAACTTTTCCTCTTTACTAAATATGTCTATACCTGTCGTAAACGTACCCCCACGATTTTCATAACGGCTTTCTAACTGTACCTGTTTATGTAATTTATCAACAAATAAATAAGTAAAACTTGCACATGAATATAACATAAATTGATTGCATTTATCATTTCCTTACCTCTGGCATTTGCACGTTGTTAAAGTTAAATGTTTTTGTGATAGTTTGGCCGGAATCAATATCCTTTGTGTCATTCGTAACCGGGACCATTTCCACATCCATGGGTTCACCAAATTCATCCATTGTAAATAATTAATAGTATTCTCTCTCACAATGTTTGAAAAAATTTAAGCAGGCACGTGAATATGAATGATCAGAGATTCTATTTTCGATTCAAAACGCAAACAAGAAGCAACGCAATAGGTTATGATACACAGCTTCATAAATATCGAGGTTACGTATTCCACGCTCAGGAATGCCAGACTATAGGATCAGGGATGGAATAATGTTTCCCTCGGCCGGAAAGTGGGGACGACGCGACCATGGTGGGGACTGGTACTTGACGGGGGTATGCTAGGCAAGTCAGCGAAGGCACATGAGGAGAATAGTAGTGGGGATCGAAATACGGGCGAAAAAGAGGGGAAGCGAGCCGTGCGGGAAAAATTATCCCATCCCTGTGTAGGATTTCTCCAGATTTCTCCTCTTCCCGAGCTCTCCCTACTACTGTATGCTCAGTGTGCTCTCCCCATTTACGTCTACTCCTGGACATGCGCCTACCGGCCTGCCGGATCACGTGTCCGTGTTGTTTGCTGCCGGCGAATTGTGCGATGCGCGAATCGAATCGTGCAGTATGTTTGTTGGGAATAGAGTCAGGTAAAATATGACACGGTCCCAGTCATTCGGGTTAATAGGACTTAGAGGATTTAAACAAGGATTAAAACGGTCGAAAATTACTTGGGTTCAGACCCAAGAAGCTTATAGGATTATTTCATTTTTTGAGGGATCGATAACAGGCCGGGTCATAAAACAACTAAAATTTCGCACAGGGCTACAGCTTAGTTTTTTCCATTTCCACGAACCGTGAAAATGTGTCCCAATGTATCCTTTAGTTTCTGAATGTATTGTTGGACCGTACTGAGTTCAGAATGAGAAAGAGTGAAAGGCAAATCATCTGAGTCAGCAATGTGCAAGTCGTCGTCCATCGTCGACGTCGTCGTCGTCGTTGTCGTTTGTTCCATTACACCAATATCCACCAAGTCCTCTACGAGTTTATTTGCGTACTGTTGCAGCACAGAAATAAAATGCAAAACTACAGAAAGGAAAATTGTCAGGAAAATTGAAAAGTGAAATTTTCACTGTGCAATCTTCGTATCGCATTGGCCCCTGTCTCCTCTCCACTTTTGAATTTGCAAACGAAAACCGATGGAAATACACTCGGATCCGTAAAAAGGCATGAGGTACGAATAATCTCGTGACTCACTCTTTGTACAATACGAGTCATAAACATCAGGTCGAAGAATAGTTCATGGGACTGATTTGCCCATCGAAAATCGAAAGCTATTTAGTATTAAGGGTACTAAGGCTACGTGCCCCATTACTTTTATTACTTGCGTCCGCACAGAATTCCGTTTAATGTTGACAGCCTGCACAAATCCTAGTCGTTGTACAACGTCTTATCCCTTGTTTTATGAGGCCAAGTGATTTGTTCACGAGCTATCACACCTTTTTGTCAGGGCAATAGTAGCAGCAAAGCTTTCTTTGAAATTGTTAACAGGAATACGAAGTTTTCTTGTGATCAGCCGTGTTTCATAAAATGCAAAATCCGCATTCTTCATTACTTTCTCCCAAAATTCCCGAATGTTCGGCCTACGTGCGTACAACGCCAGCATTCTCGCGAAAAATGAATAAAATCTGGATTCAGCAATTACATCTTGTCATTGACCGCGAAAATGGTGGCATCGTCCGAAAGGTAAACGCTCGCCCTTAAAATTAAGGAGCTGCTACCTGCGTGTGAAATCAGTACTTTATAAGATATAGAGCAAAACGTGAAAAGAAACACGAAAATTCCACTTTAATTGTTTATTGTTAACTTAGCGTACAAAACTCGTGGTTTCCATTGTTATATTATCATTCTACATACTTATTTGAACCATTACAATTGGAAAATTGCTATATTTTAATTTTTGCAAAAATCAGGTCTTTAGAAGCTAATATGACTAGCCTATTTGTGTTTGACTTGGCTATTTGGCTTGGCGTCGTGGCGTCGTATCTTCGCGCCACAAAGGAAGCCTTCCCCTGCCATCGAGCCTCAACGTTCTTTGTGTAAGGCGCATGATTATGGGTAACGTAAGTGGGGGCAAGAAAAAGTAGTGGGGGACAGCTCTGGAAGAGGAGAAATCCTACATTCTGGCATCCCCTGTCCATGCTACAGTTTCCGAAGGTCCTGATGTCGCAACGATTGCAGCGTTAGTTAGGATTAGGGGAGATATGCTAAAATATGCTTCTCCTTCTGCCGTTCTGCTTCTGCCACCAATTTTCAGTCATTGTTCACGTGTTCACGTTGCAGATCACGTATTTCTACGAATTTCCAATATGAAAATGAAATTTTCATCAATACTGATTATGGCTGATTTATACATTTTTACAATAAACGTGATATGATCATTTATTTATTGTTCCTTGCCCCACTATTTTCAATATATCGGTATAAATAAAATTATATTATTTATATACAATTTAATGTTTATTTAAAATGATTTACAATATATAGAACAGATTCAGAATTGAATGAAATGAAAGCAAAAATTATCCGTATCCGTGACTCTGTTAACAATGTATCGTATTGCGATTCCATCTTTACACGTGTACCCTTTTTTAAAATTCATCGATGGGACATCATGGATTCAAAACCTTTCACTTAGTATCATGGCTTTCGAAAAACTGCATTTTAATGCAGAATAGTATATTTAAACATATTAATGTTCAGCATTGAGTTAGAATTAAACAAAATTCTGATCACCGGACGATCGAGCACAGACAGCAACGTTCTATGTAATATATTACTAAACATATAAGTCTTAAGTAATATGTATTATTTTTATCAATGCGCACTAACAAGAAATTCCTTGGCAGTTAATTGACACGCGTGTCTGTGAACGATTTAATTTTACAGCGAATATAAATCACAAATTAATTAAATACAAGTACTACGTCGTTCGTGATTTGATTTGGTCAAAAATTCTAACACTTGTATTTCAACAATCTAATTTATAATAGAGATTATTTGTTTGTATAATAAAGGAGCGAGAATAAAGAAACATTAATGATTCATATTAGCCAATTTCGGAATATGCAAGTAAATCACATTGTTCCTACAATCTATACAAATCTCATAAAATCGTTTTTAAAATTTGCACAGTGGAATTCTAATACGTTGTGAATAAATTTTCTCTAAGAACGCCACCGTTTCCACTTTTTTTCAGCCGCGTCCCGAGCGCGTTCTTTATTGGTTTTATTGTAGCCAGTTAGGCTAGCGACTATCCAACAGTCGCCTTCTCAGATCATCGAAGTTGGAAACGAATTCGAGACTGGCGAGAGTCTCTGCTTCTAAGCAGGCTTTTAGTGATAAATTAAGGTGCGATCGCGTCTATTGTCACAGTTCGTCGTTAACGTCGGTTTAAGGTACTTCTTCTCCCGGTTCGGTTAAAACTGAATGGTTCGGCTTTTGTTCTTCTTTTCGTGATTCCTGGGGAATCCTTTGATACTTTTCGCGACGCTCGACCACCGCATGCGGTGGCGATCTGTTTTATGAATTTATATTTTAATTTGTGATCGGAATCGGTTCAAAATGCGGAATGAAAACGGGATGCAGATGACCGAAGTGGTAAGTGACTTTCTGATATATCGTCATACAAAGAACATTTTCATCATCTCATTGTCTTCTTTTTAAGTGGTTCTCTGTTTTTTGTACCTAATATAATCTTTTGTGCTCTTCAATTTAGTCA
>NW_017142139.1:0-673 GCF_001652005.2 Ceratina calcarata
TCGTATTTATATATATATTTATATATTTATACTTCCCCGTTCATTATTTATATATTTATATTTGTATAGAGACTTCGTGTTCTCCTTCTCCTTGTTTTCCGCTTTTCCGTTCGTATCGTCGAGTCGTGGCTTGGCCAGGTGTCTTCACTCGCAATAGTGGTATCACCTCGCGATGTACCTGCCAAGCATGGTGGCAAGTACGGCGAACACATACACCGACGCCGAGATCCGGATGGTCCACGTGGCCGTCGAGATGTCTCCGCATTGAGCTGCAGACATAATTCTAATTATTCTCAATCAATATCCAGTCAAAAAACAGTTTTTCGTTTTTTGCAAATGACTCGGTAACTATTGGCACTAGCGAATTCTTTTTGCACAGGAATTGTAGATCTCGTCGTCCCCTACAAAATGGTTCTAAATACGCCCCCCTACGTCCATCCGTTCGGGAGTTATTGAGGAAAAACGAAAAGTCTTTTTAAAAGTTCGCTATTTCGACGGGCGAATTCGCCTTCAGATTCTGCAATTCGCCCGTCGAAATAGCGAACTTTTAAAAAGACTTTTCGTTTTTCCTCAATAACTCCCGAACGGATGGACGTAGGGGGGCGTATTTAGAACCATTTTGTAGGGGACGACGAGATCTACAATTCCTGTGCAAAAAGAATTCGCTAGTGCC
>NW_017142139.1:2835-3693 GCF_001652005.2 Ceratina calcarata
GATTAAGATCGATGGATGCTGTTCGAGCAGATTTACTTGAGAGAAAGCCAGCAGATTCTACGCTGCACTTCACGAGAGTTCAATAATCAGAATTTGCTTAAACGTTCCTGTAGAGAATCTAACCATTTTACTAACCAAATAAACGGAGCTTGGATCCGAATCCGAATAAGGACTCGGGGATTATCTGGCTTCACTGAATCAGAACGCGTGGGCCCCAGCTGGCAAAGCCTCGAAAAGGAAGGAGTCGAGCACCAATTAACACACTGACTGATATAGACCGTAGTATCACACGTGAAAACTAGAATCCCACGTCTCGTGTTTGTAAAGAGGATTGGCGTCTATATGCGAAGCGTCAGGCGAAACTGTCTCCAATATTTTTACAACAAAAATAACACAACTTATTTTTGCACGCGGCTGAAACTCTCAATTAACAATCCCGCTGTCAACTGACAATTAAAAACCTTCTAAAACCACGAGCGGACGCTAAAACTGAATTTCCGGGCGAGAATCTGGCCAGTCGTAAAACATTAATTAACAAACATAGAATTTATACAACTCCGGGAAAACAAACTTTCTACAAAATCCAGACGCAACGTGCAAGCAGTAAAAATTTCAACGCTCTTTAAAATACGACCTACGAAAGTCGATAATAAATAAAGTTTACTCGGCCAAGTTTTCAACGTAAAACTGTTTTATATTTCAGAACGTTCGAGATCGAACGCAAATATTGAACATCTTTTTATTTAGAACTCTACTTAACGATTATATTAACGGGGAACTTAAAATAAGTTAGATTTAGGCCAGCCATGAAAAACTGTTAATTAATACAAGTTCGTTCAGTTGATACTAGCAGCAATG